>NC_056751.1:359371815-359439315 GCF_019279795.1 Protopterus annectens
CAAAAAGGGAAAAAAACAACTGTTTAAAATCTAAAAAGACAAGTCTAATAAACGTGTGCATCAAAAAATGAACTAATTAATAACTAAAATTAAAATTTAAAAATGTAATTTTTAAATATAATGTAAATCTTTAAAACATAACAATTCAGTTCTCAGAAGACCAAATATCCCTGCCAGACCTACAGTAGACCCTCTTAACAGGATGGTAATGCAGAGACCTTCTAAAGGGAAACTGACACATGCCAAATCAGGAATGGCAGTTGAATTCAGAGGGCTGGAGCTAGAGAAGCAAAAGAAATAACGTCAGAGGTTTCCAACCTGTCTCCAGGAACTGCCAACAGCCCAAACCTGATGACTTGAGTAACCTAACAAGAACATAAGGTTTCAATAGCATGCAGGACCCTAGGTTGTACACTAATCAGTAGGTGAGTATAAGAATTTTAAATAGATATATACAGGCAACAAGAAGTCAATACAAATCCAGCAGCATAGGTGTAATACAACTTAACTGTGAAATATCAGTTATCAGCCTGGCCACCAAGTTCTGCACCCACTGCACTAGACCATTATATGATGACACAGGGTACAGCAGTAGTAAAGGATAAGTGCAAACCACTGTCCCAAGGTCAAAAGATGTAAGATAACACTTTTTGAAGTAAAGAAACTAATCTTGATAGCTGCCACACAATGGCAATGCAAAGTTAAGCAAAGCTAAACAAAGTGGACAAGGCACAAGCATTTCTGTGCAACACATCAAGCATCACCACATTAGAAACACAGCGATCTGAATTCCTAGGAAGGAAGACAATTTTAGCTAACCTCCTCATAGGCCTCTTTAGCACCTGAAAGCTTGAGCATGGCTAGATAACTAGCTGTTTCTGGTTATAACTGAATCAGCTGCCAAAAATGATTCAAATAATCTCTAAATTTCTTAAGACTTATAATGGCTTGTGTTAATCAAAAGCAGTAAGTTCCATTATCCAGGTCAAATGGCTTACATCAGGCCATTTTGTTTCAGACTATGTGGTATGTTTGTACTGCACTGGTGGTCGAGCATACGAAGTGTGAGAATTTAATGTCACAGTCAGTTTCATAGCAGTACTGCATTATGCAAGCCAGGAGTGCGATTTTTGATGTTTTCCTATTTTCTTCACTGTGGTGTGACTGTGGAATTGGTTATACATAATTTCAGGGGGTGCTTGCCTTCCGCACTTGGGGTACAGGTGGGCTTGCCCCTATGCAAAAGAGATTTTTGTGTGGAATCTTTTAAAGTTTTTTTTGGCTCATCATTTTCAATATGTATTTACTACGTATGGTGAGCTAAAAATCGATCTTTGAAATTGCACAGGTAAACTTTTGTTCCAACAATTGCAACACTGGCCAAGTCAGCCTAGTAGACAACAAGATGACTAAGGCTTACCCCTTGTTACCTCCCTATGGCTGAACTCATGCAGATATTCTAAGTGGCCACCTGTTATTATTTACTGTGTGGAGAAACACTTCCATGTAAATCCTTCTAGTAGGATTTCTACATTGCTAAGCTCTCTGTAAATTTTCTGGAAGAAGCTGGTGGCCTCTGTGTGTGTGTGTGTGTGTGGTACTGTGTGAAATGTCTGATGAAATTTAATACAGGTTGTTTGGCTAACTGTGACAATCAAGTACAGATAAGAGTTGTTATGGCAGAAAATGGGGAATTAGAAGAAGCTGAAACTGGGGATAGAATGGAAAATATTGGCGCAGGTTAACAGCTTAAAGTATCAGGAAGGGATGGTTGAGAAGAATGAAAGTCTGAATGAGAAGATCAAAGCTAGAATCAGAGGGACTGCAGCAAACTGTGACAAAGTGCCAGGGGTAGTGTGTGAAAGAATATCAAAGAAGCTAAAAAATAAGGTGTACAAAACAGAGTTCAAGCATAACACCCAGATGTTCCTAATTTGTATGGATGCTTCTAATTTTGACTCGTGTTTGCTTCACACCTCCTAAAACTTGATACTCATTTGAGATGTTCTAAGTTCATAGTACCAGTGTTTTAAAAGTATCCATAATTTGGGGGCTTTTTCTGGAATTACTTTTTGCTTTGACCTTAATTTTGTAGGTAAACGGCTGAGTGTTATGGGCATGACCAGTACTTGTAGTTGTTGTAACAATTTAAATTTTCCCATGGTTACAAAGATTTCAAGGGAGACAGCTGAGTTCAGCAGAAAGAAAAAAGAAAAACAAGCCTGTCATTTCAAGAAAGAAACAAAATAATCAGACTGAGTAATCACAACTTGCTAGGTAGTTATGATGGCTCATTTGACTAATGAGAACAGCTATTAGTCCCAATAAGGAACGGAGTACGAGTGAATACCTCAAATATTAAGTCATGCCATCTAAAGCTATGGCAGTGCATAAGTATATGCAGACAGGCATAAAACACTACCAGCCATCTTCAATAAATCATTTACAAAAGAAAACTCCAGCAATATTCACCTCTAATACTTTTAATACAGCAATGTCTCCTCCATAATTGGAGGTAAGTCTTTAACAGTAAGTGTAGTTTGCTACATACTGTCGGTCACTCAGGCATAAAGCTAACAGCCTAGAGATTTAATTTCTCTGAAAAGATCTGGGCTTCCTTATTAAATGTTTTACAACCGCTTTCACCCCATTGTGATTTGCATAATGTCTACTTTAAACTGATTAAACTTAAAGCCTATGATTTAAATTTGCAATATAACATGCAAATATTAGCAGCTCTCTATGTCAAATGTCAGAAGCATTTACTCTGAAAATGTAATTACAGTATACATCGTATTCATTTATTTGCCTTTGATTACTGGGAAAGTCCGACTGGGCAAATCCCCTTTTCAGAGGGGACACATGTAGAAAAGATCCATACTGCATACTTTTTTTCCACAGGCAATTAACATAAGCTAATGATAACAATAACACTGAGCTATACATAGTTTGACTGTTGATCACCATGTTAAATGCACTATACAATATTTACAGCATGCTACAGTCACACAAATATAAATAATACTAAGCATTATTTTTACAACTTTTGTATAAAGTCACATTGAAATTTTATTATACAAAGGACGATGCATATGTATAGTTTCATAGGTGTGTACTTGGCTAATGACCACAAGGGCATTTTTAAGCCTAGCTATGCATCTTAAATCTCTGACAAGTTCTGGTAACCTTGATAAGTGTAAGCGGGGGCCTTGGACATTAAAAATTTATAGGTTGCCTGTATCCATTAGAGACATCGGTGCCAAACCATGAATGAATTTCCTAGCCCCATCCAGTTGCCCAAGTTACACTTGAATTGGGTTAGGGAAATACTCTGCTTCACATTGATGGGGAGCCTGTTCCAGAAAAGGGGGTAGTCTTTGGGATACATACCTCTCTCTCCAGCAGGTCGTATTTATCTCATAAATGTTCCTCACTAAAAGAATACAGGGTGTAAGTAATATGTCCTATGTAGATGACCTCAAAGCCCTGTACTTGTATTCTGCCTCCTATAGGCTGTTGAGGGCAGATCTATGCATGGCATTCAAGGCACAGTCAGAACTCACACTGATGGACTTCCTGCATATCTGCAGTAATTTCCCATTGTAAAGAAATAAGCATAGGTTCATAGGAAGTTACTAGGCTAGCGGCCCTAGAGCCCTTACAATCCTAGCCATGTTAGCCCCGAGTTGCCTCAATTGTCCTTGGATAGATGGATGTAATTCACAGAGTGAGTCTATGATGGACACCACCTGCCCCTGCCCACGAGGGACATGGGTGCCACCTCTGGGGTGAATTTGTGGTTTTCCATTCATTTATCCAGGTTTCGCTTGAATAGAGTCAGTGAGGATCTCTGCTTCATGTAAATTGGAAATTTATTCCAGACTAGCAGCAACCTCTGGGAGATATATCTGTCTCTTCAGCATGTTCTGTTAATGTCACAGGCTAGGTTAAGATCCCTAGAACAAATGGCTGCTATTTTTCTTCGTTGTGATGGCTAGTGATCCCAACACAGATCTGCCGCATTTATTTCGTGACTGTAGTGGAGATGGAAGTCAAATATCCCTGGAGAGTTTCTTTCAACTGGGAGAGCGTTGCAATATATCTGGCAATGCTAACAATATACTTAATGGACAAGGTATTGTGACTGTATCAAATGATATATCTAATGTGCCAAATGTGTGGAGAAAACTTGAAGAAGACTGGAATAAAAGATGTAATAACTTGTTTTCGGCTGTCGGACGTAAGATTACATCTACACTATCTACTGAAAGTAAAACTGTGTACGATGATCTTGGAAAATTGTTATTTAAAGAAACAGCTGTGTTCTTAAATATTCAGAGCTTACAGAGATACATGGAATTAGATGTGCCCCCCCCCCCCCCCCGCCGTGGTTTGCAAGCATACAAGGATTCTTCCTTGCCATTTGATCTACAGAACACAACTGATAAAACGTTCGATCAACGGTGGGTGGTGGGTCTATATTAGATCAGCGAACGCTTAAACAAGTGAACACTGATTGATCGACCTTATTTTTGGCGAATGTTCAAAATATCGAAGCAACAGAAACCTGAATTTTTTCCTAGGGAAAGAATTTGGTTGTCCGTTTCTGTTGCTTTGGTATTTTCAGTGCTGTGGTGGAATGTTACGGGTCGGATTCAGGTAAGTGTGCAATTGTGTGGATGTGAGTGTTAGGGTGGGTTAGGTGAGTTAGGGTTAGGGCTTGGGTTAGGTATGTGTGCGATTGTGTGGACGTGAGGGTTAGGGCAGGTTTAGGTGAGTTAGGGAGCAGGTGAGGTGAGGTGAGTGTGCGATAGTGATGGACGTTAGGGTTTGGGTTAAGATAAGTGGATAGTTAGTGGTGTGTGCATAGTTTAGTGTAGGGTTAGGTGTCAGATTTTAGGTATATGTGTGTGGATTTTTGTTTGTTTGGTGTGCTTGTGTTGTGTGTGTGTGTTTTGAATCAGCAATTTTTTTCCCTAGGAAAAAAATTGCTGATCTGACAGTTCGAGATTGTAAGCTTTCCCTTACATAAGGTCGATCAGCATTCGCTTTTTTAAGCATTCGCTGATCTAATATAGACCCTGGGTGGTTGCCGCCCACAAATGTACTATGGAGTGGATCAGTATATTAGTGGAAAGAGACAGGCTAAAACAAAGTGAGTTGAGGGAACAAATAAAAGAAATCTGTTCTTCCCTAAACTCAAATGTTAGCTCTGATATTCTTGACAAGTTTTTGGGTCATATTAACAACAAACCCCAAACCTTTCAGGAAAGCATTATAAATAGAAAGAAGTGTAAATTAATTTGTGATTTATGGGATTATGACAGGGGAAGAGCTTTCCTGTCTAGAACTGAGTGTAAGAGAACTGTAAAGCATGTTCGCTTTCAGGAGAATGAACAGGAGGTTGATTGGCAGTCAAATACCTAATTTTCTAACTCAGATGGTGCCCAGCTCATCAGGAGAGATGGGTTTTGAACAAAATTAAGACTTTCCTCATCTTCCAAATGGACAACAGAGAGAACAATTTGAACGGACATTTCGGGGTAATCAACATGGCCCAAAAGGAGGTCCCCGGGGAGGTAAACCTCCAAGAGAAATATATCATGATCGGACTAGGGATGGTCAGCAACAAAAATATGTTAAAAAATGTAAATGGTGATGTGCTGTTTACAAGTGATTGTGAAAGGTATGTGATTAATTTATCTGGCTATACCTTTAATGACGTTGAATATGCTGTATTAAATTGTGGGCTTAAATTTGTGCCAACAGTAATACCTAGACTACATGAAATTAAGATTGATTTGTTTAGGTTCATTAGAAGGTTACATCTTAAACACTTTTTTGAAAATATAAGAGTGCACTACTGAATCAGTTTTAAATCAGAGTATGTGTTACAATGAGTCACAAAATGAAAGCTTTTATTCATGTTTTTCGGATATAGAAGTGAATGCATATACATTGTTAGATACCAGCAAGGTAAGGTCTAAAAGCAATTTTCTCCCTCCATTTTTACATGAGGGAATTCAAAATTTTTATAATATGGTGCAATTTGCACTAGAGAAGGAGTTTAATGTATTTGTGAACAATGAATTTAATCTAACCAAAGAAGAGTGGAAAATGCTTAAGTTATTAAGAAGCAGGCAAGATAATATCTTTAAACCTGCCGATGAAGGTAACAAGTTGGTTGTAATGAATATGGATCAGTATATTAATATGTGCAATAAACATTTGAATGACAGAAGTACATATGAGAGAGTTGAAATTGTGATGTATACTGAAGCAATGGAAAAATATGTGGACATTATAGAAAAAGGTGGGAGACTAGGCTATTTTTCTAGTAAATATGTAAAAAAATAAATTTGGGGTGTTAGGATGCAAAATGGCCCATTTTTACTGTCTCCCTAAGATCCACAAATCATTAATTAGTCCCCCTGGGTGCCCCATTGTGTCCGGGAGGGACTATTTTTTATATAAAATAAGTCAGTTTTTGCATTTTTTCCTATTACCAAAAGTGCAGTTGTTGCTTGCTTATATACAGGATGTATTTGATTTTCTGAACAAAATTCAAACAATACAATGGGATCAAGGTATGTACTGGATTACATTAAATGTCACAAGCCTTTACACTAATATTAGTCATGAATTTGGGTTGGAAGAGGTCACATTCTTCCTAGGAGAAAGTCCGACTACTGAATTTATTTTAGAATTATTAGACTTTTGTTCAAAAAATAATTATTTTGTTTTTGGGGAAGAATTGTTTAGACAAAAGAAAGGTACAGCAATGGGGGCATCTTTTGCACCCTCTTATGCAAACCTTAGTATGGGCTTGTTCGAGAATGAGTATGTATATAGAAGTGAATTGTTTCATAAATATGCCATTTCATATTATAGATTTATAGACGACTTGATTTTCTAGTGTAAAGGGGCTGAAGATGAAATACAAGAATTTATTAGAATGTTAGGTAACAATAGATTTGGACTGTCATTTGATGGTTTGAAGGTGGGTAAAATTGTCCCTTTTTGGATGTAGTTTTGGATGGTAGTAACAATACAAAAGTTTGCACTAAAGTACATATAAAATTTGAAAATGGAACACAATTTGTGAGGGCTGAAAGTTGCCATTCTCCTCACACTATTAGTTCCATTTCCTTTGGAGAATCTCTACGTATATATAGATTATGTAATAATGAAGTTGATTATATAAGAGAAATGAAGAACACTATTAATATGTTCCAAAGTAGAGGTTTTGATCAAGAAATGCTTGAAAGTTGCTGGAAAAAAATCTTAAAGGAACATATTTATGATACTAGGGGCAAACAGTCGGGGAAAATTTATGTTTAAAAAAAGTGTGTGGACAAAGAAATGACATGTATTTTACTACAACATATAGTGGTTTTAGTACCATACTTAAAAAAGTTTTGGTTGGTTACTGGACATATATTAAGAATTTGAGTAACATGTTTGTGCAAAAATTAGGGGCGGGGTCCCTGTGATGTCATATAGAAGAGGGAGAAATTTAAAAGATTTTTTTGGTGAAGTCTAAAATAATATTTCCAGTGCAGAGCAACACAGAGAAGTTTAAAAAGTCTAGGTGCAAGTGCTTGTGGTAAATGCAAAGCATGCAGCTTTATTCTTCAAAGTTTCAAACATATTAATGGGCATATTTTTTGAAGTGAAGGATAGTTTTTGCTGCTGTTCTAAAGGCATTGTTTACGCCCTCAGATGTCCATGTAAAAAATACTATATAGGTAAAACTAAAAGATCATTCAAGACTAGATTGTTGGAACATATTAGGGATATAGCTAAAAACAAGAAAGAAAGTGCTATAGCGCATCATTTCAATGTGAAACATGCAGGTAATAGTGATGGCCTTAAAGGCAATGTTTTAGAACAAATTAAACTGTATAATGATGAAATTGATCTTAAAAACAAATTATTAACAAAAGAATCAATTTATATTTTAAAATTTGATACTATGTCACCCAAAGGTTTGAATAATGAACTTAATTGGAGATGTTTTATTTAATGAATGAATTGAGATGTAATTAAAGTAAATTGTTTAATTATTTGATTGGTGTATGTATTTAGGTAGGTTGTGATTTGAAAATGTTATACTCCTTGAAGGCTTGCTAGAGCCGAGACATCAGAGCATTTTATTAAAGAAACTTTTTACTGTTGGTAAACTAGCTGGTGGTATTATTCGTGTTCTGGATTTCTCATTGTGTGGTGCTGCTAGTTAGACTTATTGGTCTATAGTTCCTGGGGCCGGTTGTTGGCCCCCCTTTATGCAAAGGGATTACTGTTGCTATTCTCCACTCTGCTGGAACAAAACCAGTTCTCAGGCTATGGTTAAAGAGAATGGCAAGTGGGTCTGCTAAGTTTTGTTTTAGGCTGCTTAGTAAGCAACCTGGGATGTTATCTGGTCCAACTGAGGCTGTGTTTTTGGCCTTGGAGAGCGCAGACATGACCCAATCTCTATAGATATTAGGCAGGACTGGTGGTCAGGTATGCTTTGAGATATGGCTGGTGGTGACAGGAGGGTGAAGTTTGCACCAAGTCTGTCAGCTTGCAGGTTGGCAATTTCCTCTGTCATAGTAGGAGTGGTACCATCTCCTACCAGTTTGGCACATAGCTGGGCATTCCCTTTTAGATTTTGGACATAGTTAAAGAATGCCTTATAGTTAAAGAATGCCTTATGATTATCCTTATCTAGGGATGCTATATTATCCTTGTAATTAGCTATAGAGGACTTTACAAGATTTCTGATTTGTTTGTTCAAGCTGTGGAGGAAATTCTTCCTCTGCTGAGTCAGTTCCCCCTTGTTCCTAGACATCAGTTTCTTCCTTTTGTTATATAATCTGTTTATACTTGACTTCCACCAGGGTGGCTTGTTTTTTTTTTTAGGAGGACCTGATTTTAATCTGGTCAGGCACAGCCAAGTCTATACAGTTGCTTAAGTGTTTATACAGGGCATTTGTATACACCTCTGTATAGCAGTCACTGCTGTCTGTGATTGCAGAGGGTATAAAACTTTTTATAATAATATCGCTTAGCAGGCTGTAGTTTGCTTTCAAAAAGTTTTTTGAGTTTCCTTTTGCTCCTGTGGTGGTGACAGGTTCAATAGCTACTTTGAATGACTCTGGTTTATGGTCTGACCTTACCAGGGAGGGCATCACACAGGTGAGAGTGCGGTGACACCCCCCCCCATGTTGGTAAGTAGTATGCCTAGCACATTTGAGCCCTTGTGGAGGTGCAGACTATCTGTTTCAGAGCATTTTTATTGACAAAGTCCAAGAACCTAAGGGCAAGCATGCTCATGTATGTCACCCAGTCGGAAGGACAGTTAAAATCTCCCATGACTAAGGTGTTGGGCTGTGTGGCAAGTGACTCCAATAAGTCCATGTAGGTGGTGTGCTTTTCATAGTTCATAGTGGGGGGCCTACAGTTAACAATGATGTGGCAGGGTATTTTGCCTATAGTAAATTGGACATGGAGTAGTTTTGAAAGACTTGTACTGTTTGACCAGTCTCGAAGTGTACTTGGCTTTGATGAAGATGGGCACACCTGTACCTTTGTTTTTTTTTCATGCTCATTTTGAGGTCTAAACATCTGGACGGCATTGTAGTTTTGTATGGCTGGGGTGTTCTCCGGGGCCGTGAACCCCATCTCAGTGACTGCACAGACATCAGCATCTTCCAAGGTGAGAAGTGGTTCCAGGGTGTGCAGCTTCATGATTAGACTCTTAGCATTAAGCAGCAGAACCTTGAGTTTTTCTCGAGTGGAATTTGTCAGAAATTTTATTGTTTTGACATTGCCTAAAAAACACTATGGGGGAAGCGAGGTCCTTTGCCAGTATCCCAAAGCCTAGATGAGACAGGTGTAGACGATCTCCGATAAAGCAGCATGGGATGTCAACCATGTCTTCCCAGGCTGACAGATACTGGATCTCCTGGATTAACACCATAAGTTAAGCCAATTGTTGAAGCAATCATTTTTGTTTATATTGTGGCATCATCCTGGGTGAAGGCAAAATGCTACTGAGGGCTAGGGTCATACCTGCATGAGACACACAATCTGAGAGTTCAGTCATGTCTCTTTTCATATAGTCCAGAGAGGTACATCTCAAGTCAGTCACCCAAACATGGACTATGACATAGTCATCATAACGGTACTTGTTGCGTGACTTGAATACATGTGTGATTTAACGGATCATGGCACCTGACAGACAGCTGACCGTGACCTTCTATTTGTCCAGCCTGGTGAGGGGGACATCTGTGTTTCTCAATATGGAGTTGCCTAAGACCAAGACATTAGGTTTTGAGGTGTCTTGTCTTAGGGGCTTATTTGCTGAGACACTGGTGTATTATGTGTAGTGGTTTCTATTTGCATAGCAGTGTGTGCAAGTGGTTCACATTTGGGAGGTCCCTGATCTTTTGGTAGGCTTGTACCGAGTACCTCTGCATATGTGGATTTATGTGTCGTGACCTCACTTTGTGTAAGAGTTGAAGTGTGTGGGCTGACAACCTGTTTGATGGATGGTTGTTTGTTGTTACATGAGAGAATTGATTCCAGTTTCATAGGGTAATTACATCCTTCACATAGGATATTTGTTTGTTTTAGGAGTAAGTGGTTGTCAGTATATATGAAACAATTACTACATTGCCTCAGGATGCTCATGTCAATTAGGCTGGCTGGTGAAATGATGGGAAACTGTCCATCCATTATAGAAGGTTTTTACCATATGTACTATTAGGAAAGGGAGCGAGTTTGAATAGTCTGCCGACTGACAGATTGAAATGAATCCTGTATTCCAGGTGAGTTCTACAAATCTTTGTCAACTTGATAGAAACAGACCACTGCACAGCCAAAGTCCACTGGAAAACAAGCACATAGAACTTCACCAGGGGTACTAATATTATGGCAGCTGCCACAGATCCAAGAGCTCAAAAAACAAGCCCGGTGGGAGAAGAAGGATGAGTTAGTAAGATGTGAATTTGGCTCCTCAGGGTGCCTATTCAGTGTAGGGGCAACAATGCTATTTGGGTAATTATGTTCAGTTGAGCCCTAATAAATTCCAATGATTGAACTGGTACTAGTTGTGATTTTTCCTGGTTTAGTGTGATGCCTAGGAGATCTGATATCTGATAAAAGTAATCTCTGGCATGAGAAAGTTGACACTTGGTTGGGGCAATCAGGAGCCAGTCATCTAGATATGGTAACACCCGAAAACCATGCAGTCCCAAATGAGCTACAACCACTGCTATGCATTTGGTAAACACCCCAGGGGCTGTGGTGAGTCCAAAGGTCAGGGCTCTGAATTGATAGTGACTGGCTCCTACTCTGAAGCACAAATGACTCCTGAAGTACCTGTCTATTTTGATGTGATAGTACATGTCCTTTAAGTCCACAGAGCACATCCAATCAACCTTCCTTAACAATGGAAGGATAGTCTGTACCATAACCATCCGTAACTTTGCTTTCTCTATGTACAAGTTCAGTCTGCTTAGGTCCAAAATTGGCCTTTGGTCCCCGGTTTCATTGGCACTAAAAGGAAGCTGGAGTAAGTTCTGGATCCTCTTTGTTCAGTTGGGACCTCTTGGATGACTCATTTTTTGCAGTAACTTTTGAATTTCTAATACTGTAGACTACCTCTGATTGGGTGGAACATCAGGGAGTTTTTTCATGTTCTTGGGGGCACAAGGGAAAAGGGAATGTAATAGCCTCTGGATATTATGGTTTCCACACAAACATTTTTTATTTGGACCCAGACATTTGGGTGGAGGGAAAAAATGACTCTCGACTGCCTCCAGGGCAGAGCAGTCAGACAACACTTCAGGAGCTCTGATATGGCTTGTCAGAAAAAGGTTCCCTGAAGCCCTGATTTTGTGGGCCCCAACTGCCCTGGGATGGAGTCTCCCACTGAAGCCCCCTCTCTCTGCCTCTGGAGGGGAACTCTCTGCATTGGTTAGGGAAAGTTCCTTGAGAGTTACATAACCACATTTTCTTGGCCCCTTTCTGGTTTTTGGAAAAGGTCCATTGACAGGTGGAAAACCTGATCCCTACAGCAGACAAGATCTTTCCCTCTCTCTCTCTATGGGTTAGGGTGTCTTTAACTGATGGACCAAATTAGGAGGAACCATCAAAGGGAACATTGACAAAAGACACCTTAAGGGCTCTGCAAAGTCCCAAAGCCTCATCCAGGCATGTCTGCACATAGCAATGCCAGTGCCGGCCACCTGTGAAGTACCCTCACTTAAGTGAGAAATGAGCCTCATGGACAAATTAGCAAGGGAAGAAAAAAATGGCCAGCTTTTGGAGAAATCTTTCCAAAATCTTCTGTCGACATGGTCTCTGCCAAGGATTCAGACAGCTCCTTGACGAGGTCTCTCTGCAGGTGAGTAAAATGTGCCCAGCAGTTAAGTGCTCTCAGCGTGAAAGTGACTGAAGCATAGGTGCACTTGCCAAACCTATCCATTGCTCTAGACTCCCTGTTTGGTGGATGGACAGTAGAGCTTTGCTCAGCTAGCTCTTTCTTAGTGGCAGCTGCCACCAGCATAGCATCAACTGGAATAACCTTGAACCAAAAAATACAATCTGTAGGTGGAGAATGAATTTTGTCAGGTCATTTTGGCATAGGCTGTATAGTGTCTGTCTCCTTCTATGCCCAGCATTTCACCAACTTTATGAGGGAATTTGCCAGGGGAGGGTCACCCAAGATGTAGATGGGCCTGTCCCAAAGGCCTCCAGAAATGCAGACTCCACAGAAGTAGGATTTTGGGATGACCCAGACATCTCTTTGTTTCAGAATTTCCAAAATGTCTGCAAAGGAGACATCCTCTTATGGTGATTTTGGGGATCCCTTCCCTTCATCAAAATCCATATCTTTGGTGAGGGACTCCTGGGAAGTGTAAGTGCCTTCTTTTGTACGTCCTCTTCCATGGCACCTCCTCTGTGGGATGTTCATGGGAGGTACTGAATGAGGTGCGGGCAACCTCTGGTGGTAAATCCTAGATGTTCTTGAAACTTGCTGCCCAGGACAGGAATGATAAGCCTAGTTCCCAGATCCAATAAGGAGCGATGGGGCGGAGTAATAGCCAAAGAAATTGGGTCTCTGTCTGCAGAGAAAGTCTTTTTAATAACCTGTAAAGCCAAAGTACTGGGAGATCCCCTGCCCAACTCCATCAAGGCCAAAGCCCTCAAAGAAGACATGACAACATCCTCGGATCCATGGCTCTCATACTGAATTGGACCTGTGCTGTCAAGAGCTGAAGCACTGGGGGGGGGGGGGGGGGCACAGCTGCAAAAACAACTGGAGCCAAACCTCTACCCTTGGATCCAACCTTGACATCCCAGATCCAAGACCCACTCTGATCCAAAGATCTTGAAGCAGATGTGGTCAAGGCAACTGTCGGAGTAGTGGAAGTAAAAGCCCTGGAATCCAATACAGATTTTCTCAGTTGGGTAAGGTCCTGGGGCTCTGAAATCAAGAATCAAATCAGAGAAGGACGGTCTAAGATCACAGGGGTGCTCACAGATCGAGGAGGGGACAGAGCCGATATAACCTCCATCTGGATCTGAGGCCTGATAATCTTCCTCACCATCCTGTCCACATTATATTCTAAAAGGCTTCTGGAGAATATGGATGAAGCCACAGAAGGAGGATGAGACTGGTGTGGAGTTTCCAAGATTTTTGTAGGAACCGTGGGGGAGACTGACCACATGGGTGATTCTGTTGACTGGCTTCCAGTTCTCGGAACTGAAGTCCTTTGCTCTGAAGTCGAGGTAGGGGGTAACAGAGAGCATGATGCCTGATATGACTCCTTTGATGCAAGGGAAGAGCAGGATCTGAAGGGGTAGAGATAATCACCGATCCAGACAAAGCCAGATCTGAAAAAGCAAATAACATCTTTGGCATAGGCCCAGATATAGCTGCGAGGCCTTTGGATCTGCTGGAGCTGAGCCAGGTCTTGAAGCAGAACAATACAAAGACTTCAGAATTTTTGATGGAGGTTTTGATGACACCCTGGAGAGCTTATGCTGGTGCTTCTTTGGGTTTGTAACAGAATCCGACACAGTACGTGGGGGTGGGGGTAAACTCCTGGTGAAGAAAGAAAAGAGGGAGGCAGAATCCCTTTCAAAATTAGTTTGTTTTGCCTATTGCCGATTGCCCTAGGGTTAAACCCCTCACAAACAACACCTAGACAGTAAACACATTTATCATGTGAATCAAAGTGAGGAATTTTCTGTCCACACTCTGTACATCTCTTAAAACCTGCTGGTTTATCCATAACTACACTCTATTTGAACAAGCACAACAAGAACAACTACCAATACTATTAAATCTAAAATGGGTATAATAAAAAAAAATACTACAACACTATAATAACTACAACAACCTCAACTGCTGTAACAACTGAGGGAAAGTTCAAACTCCTAATAACTATAAACTATCCTAGACAGGGTAGCCCTAATGCCAGCGATAAGCTTTGTGGGTGGGAGAAATATGAAAAAGCAATAAATCTAGTGAAAAAGGACATACTTATCTGCAAAACAGAAAAGAATTGTAACTAGTAACTTGAGCACTGGAGAGCACGTCTGATGTGAATGGCAGCAAATGTGGGGCAAACAGAGGAGCTCGAGCCTGGAAGCTAAAGTCTGTAGAAGGTGGCCAAGATGGATCTGAGGGTCAGATCCGTAAACCATACATGAATCAGAATGAGGAGGACATCAGATCATGTGAAATATATACCCTAAATAATGTTGTGTCTACATCTCACATAGAACAAAAACACCAGGCCAAGCCGATTTCTTAAAACAGAAAACAAAATGAAGCAGGTATCAGAAAGCAGCTCTGAAAGGTCACAGACAAAAATATAGGTTTTCCTCACCCAGCAGGGAATCACCAGCAGTGCTTTAGTTTATGTGGGCTTCAAATCTTTTAAGACATAGACAGAGGCCCAGAATTTCACTGAGTATTTAAGTATCACTCAAGAAACAATTTAACCAATGAAAAAAACGTGAAATATGTAGCCTGGATAATTTGTGTACACCTCTCATGTAGAACAAAAACATCAGGCCAAGCAGATTTCTTAAAACAAAAGTCAAAATACAGCAGGTATCAGAAAGCAGCTCTAAAAGGTCACAGACAAAAAATATAGGTTTTCTCACCCAACAGGAAATCACGAGCAGTGCTTTAGTTTATGCAAGCTTCAAATATTTTCCTCTATACATATATATATATATATATATATATATATATATATATATATATATATATATATATATCACTTTGCCTGTGATATAAATAGGACCTGCTGGATAGACAGGTATGTATCCTGGAGACTAACCCTTTTCTCTGGAACAGACTCTCCATCCACGTGAAGCAGAGTGCCTCCTAACTCAATTCAAGTGTAATTTGGAAAACTGGATGGGGAACAGGAAATTCATCCTTGGTTTGGAACCAATGTCTTCAATGGACAGAGGCAACCTGTAAATGGTTCATCATCCAGGCCCCTGCTTCTAAATGTTTCATCTCCCAAGTCCGTTTACACATAATATGGGCAACAGAATTCATCAGATATTTGGGATGCACAGCTGGGCTTAAAAAGGCCCTTGTAGTCACTAGTCGAGTACACACCTAAGACTTTATTAATACAGCCTCTAGGTGTCATCTTTAAGCACAAACTACACATCTCAAACACACACAGATTCACCATTAGTATTTTCTGTACTATTTCAGATAAAATAAAAGCCACATTCTTACATTAAATTGCCAGTTTATCAGGAAGGGAAGCTTTCCATGGTGGGTTTATGATTAGGTTCATCATCTTTTTCTTCTCCAATTTGCTATTTTGTTTCTCAGAAACTTGCCAGCTTGGGGGGTTGAGCTACTCACACCCTGAGCCAAAAGATACTATGGTGTCACTCACAACATTACGAGAGCATGCCTAGCTCTTAAGCTCATTAGTGTGCCTCAGACCATGAATAAGCACACCTCCTGCTAGTCAAGAGAAAACAATGAAGGTCTGTCACCTATATGGTTAGCAAATTATTTACTAGTACATACATACATGCCGGACTTGTATGAATTGCTAACAGAATCTGCTAGACACAGAGGCCATCCAAGCACACAGAAATAAAAGGTGGGTATTTGGGATGTACCAAGAAAGGTTCTCTCACTGATTAAATACGACACTAAGTAAGTATGGTTATGTAAGATGTTTATTATAACACTAAATTCTCAAAGAGCAGTCACCATAATAATAAATCATTACATCTGTGTTTTCGTACCTGTTAATATGTTGACGAGGCATTTTTACAAGTCTGTCATCACCTCTGTGAAGGCTAACTGTGGCTTTGTACCAGTGAAGGTGGCTTGAGGCTCCAATCAAATGAGGACTGACATGAGTCTTTCTTCTGTTATTAAGAGGCTGAAACTCTACAAGCGGAGGTGTGTTTGTGTCTGACAAATCTAATTCCCTAAGGTCAATTAACTATGATAGCGATCTGCCAAACAATACTTAATCCAAACGAAAGGTGGCTCAGGCGGATCCATGGTAAAACTACAATTTACTGAACTTTAATAAACACAAAATAAAAAAGATAATTAGCCCTTTCTTTCACTTCTTATGAACTTCATCAGATATTCCTACACGTTTTCCCTGTTTAAATACACTCTAAAGCAACCCCATTGGTCAACACACACACACACACACACACACACACGCACGCACACACACACACACACACACACACACACACACACACACACACACACACACACACACACACACACACACACACTTCTTAAAGCAGCACATTCCTTTTATCCACTATTCAACATACAAAAATATCTATATAAATATATATAAATATAGCATATAAAATACATAACACCAATATATGAGCACACAACCCGTAACCAAAAACAGGCCTGAAAATCAAAATAGCCAATAAAAAGGGACACTAGAAATACTTATTTATAAATAAATTAATGTTTAAAATTTTTAAATGTTTAAAATATTAAATACTTAAATATTAAATACTTAAGCCTACAACAATTGATATTCACAGACAGTCTCCCATCCAAGTGCTAATCAGCCCTGACCTTGCTTAGCTTCCAAGATAAAATGAAAACAATTACAGTCAGGTTAGTCTGGTTACTAGCTGCATGAAATACATAAACAAGTACATATAACCCATATACTTCTGAAGGTCATGTTATATAAATAACAAATATAAATACATATAAACTACTTAAAATAAAAAATAAATAAAATGATTTCCCTTTATCGGTTCAGTGCTTTAAACATTAAAATACAAACAATAGAAATATATTCACTGAGCCAAGGCCATCTACTAGCATCCAATACCATTTGCCATGACATTTCCTTCTTCTCCAGTAGTAGGCTACCAGGTCAACCCCTATAGCCTAAACTGACCTGGTCAATAACTACATATTTAAAATGGTGTCCTGTTAGCCTCTACTTGCGAACATCCCCATCACTGTATGACATTCCACCAAAAAATTCATCCTTTAATGATATCTTTCTTGCCACTTGGACTAACTACTGTTTGGCCACGGCTCTTTTTTGATGGTGGGGGTGGGAACTAGAGAAGTGGAAAAACATATTAGACTAGGTACTTTTCCGATAGATGCGGGAAACATACCTCTTATTACAGATATCCTTAACTAACAGAACATCCAAGTAAGCTATTTTCTCTAGGTCCTTTTCATTGCAAAATCTCAAAAATTCAGCTGAATGATTAATACAAAATAAAAAAAATTATCCAATTCCTCTTTAGTACCCTTCCAGATGATACAAATATCATCCATAAACTAGGTATATAGCCAGAAGGAATTATAAAACTGGGACCCATCCAAAAACGTATGCTCCCACTGTGCCATTACAGTATTCACAAACGCCGCACCACAAGGGGAACCCATCAGCACTCCTTCCTTTGTAAGTAATATTTATTTTCAAAGGTGATGAAATTATTATTTAATACCAGTTTCAATAGGTATTCTATTAACTTAACCTGTTCCTGGGTTACCCATTGAGCTTCCAAATAATCACATACTCAATAGGTACCCAATGCCTGAGGCATTACACTATATAAATCCTTAACATCTATGGTAACCAAAATGTCATTAGAATCAAACTTAATACTGTCTAACTTACCTAAAAAAATCATAGGAATCTCTACAAATTCTTAGTTCATTCACCATGTATTGCTTCAATTTATTATCCAAATACTTTGCACATACTGATACAATGGAATTTCTCCCATCAACTATGGAGCATACAGGTGCATCATACAAATTTTTATGTATTTTTAGGTACCACAAATATAACTGATATAGTGGGGTTACTAATAAAAATAATTTATACCAATCCAGTTATAAACATATCATTCAAATTAGCATAAATTTTCCTATTAGCACTCTTTACTTCGTTTAAGGCTACTTCCTTGTAAATATCTGTTTCAAGAAAGCACCTAACATTAGCATTATAGTCCACCAAATCCATGAGTACAACCCCACCCCCTTTATCTGGTTTCATAACTCTAACATGCTGGCTTCTAAGTAGTTGCAACACCTCCATTTCTTCTTTACTCAAGTTAAAAACAAGTTAAAAACAATATTTAATATAAGAACCACATTAGTAAAATAAGCAGAAACCTGGAAAGTATATATATATATATATATATATATATATATATATATATATATATATATATATACTCCATATTATGAGGAGGATTTGATGCTGGGATATTTTACAGTTACAGTGAACATTCCTTGAATATATATAGCTGTGGCAAATATCTTAATTATTTGACTTTGCTCTTTAAGAAGGTCACTCAACAGTAAATCATTACATCTGGTGATCAATCAATAGAAGTAAAATGCCACTCCACAGAAATGGACAGATCTCCTGTAGTATGACCACAGCAAAGCCTCTACTACTCTAAATGTCATATAGAAACAGTTCTGAAGCATACAGGATACATTTGTTTATGTTGTAGAATGAGCTCTGAATGAGCTTTGTAGTATTTTTTTTAATTTATCATAGCAAAATATAAAATGGATAAGCTATTTAGATAAAGTTTACTTGGTGACACACAGACTTCCCTCTCCTTTACGACAAAACATTTTTTTTCTTCTAAAATAGTGGGGTTTTCTGGTTTAATATCTCATCTGACTGCGGGGCATCAAATCACATAGTAAATCTTCTCCAGCAAGCAAAGAGCTCTGAAAGTTAAATGGACTGATTCAAAGAAAAAGATGACATAACCATGGCATGAAGAAAGGATCAGTCTTCAGACAGACATTAATTGTGGAAGACTGAATGGAAGCTTACACATTAGTGGCTGTAGCTTTGATATACTTCTGCTTGATATAACAGCTACCAGAGAAAAGATTTCCAGCAGTTAACGTCCACAGAATCAAACAGAGGCAGAGTTTGTCCTGAGAAAACAGGTAAGGTCTCAAAATAGAAAAATATTAGCTTCCTGGAGGGTCTGCTGCAACCTGGAGAGAAAAAAAAAATGTGTGCTGAGACAGAAGAAATGTGTACATGTCTCTGAGAGAAGTATAAGCAAGATTTGCTCAAACAGGAGACTGAAGCAGTCTAAAAGTCCTGGGATAAGACAAGTTCAGGTGATCTATACCTTTTAAGCACAAATCACAAATCTTCTGTATTTCTGAAGATATTATTTTTTAGTACTGTGTGTCTTAGACTGAGAATATGCAAATTTTATATAGAAAATAACACAACGTGAGGAATCAGAATCCTACACTTGGAGGTAATAAACTGAGGGACTTGATGCTGGGATGATGAACTCTACCCTGCTGCTGACAGAGATTCTTCTGGAGAGGAAGTGGCCATGACAGATAAGTTCAAAGACAGATCAAGAAAGAAAACTATGTCTGGATTAACTAAGCTGGCACAATGAAAATGAAGCAAGTTTTAGCCTGCATTGCTTTGAGTAAGACTTTCGGAAAAGTTGAAATACATGGGGAACACTGATTTAATCATTTGTTTTTATTTTTACACTAGTACTAGGCTGTTTCATTTCTACAACACTGACTTATTGCTTTATTGGTGTTTTATGCACATTTAAGTGCATATACACTCTGTACAGTGTTTTGATATAGGCACTTTAATAAACCTGAACTTGATTCAGCTCTTTGTTCTATGTGATGCAGAATGTATTCAGCCCCTATACTGGCCTCAGTTTGATTACAGACTAAAAAACACAGTAAGCTGACTGTGGCGATGGGAAGGCAAATACAACCTCATTGTTAAACTCCAGACAGCAATTACTTGCCATAAAGTGCAAGTTTCAGCGCACTCATTAGTAAGATATTTATTTGCTTAGGGAGTCTACTGGTACATTTTGATTTCTGGGGAGGATAAACTACAGAAAAAAAAGAAAGTTGCACTAGATCACCTCATCCCAAATGTTTACGTCCTCTTTAATTACTTACAGTCACCCTTCACCAGCTATAGTAAAGACAATATCTAATCTATATGCAGCTTGATAAATTTGCCAGCTGATCAAACAGGCTCTGAGATAAATGCTACAGACTAGAAACAGCTTCTCTACACTCATCACACAATCTTATCTCACTAATTTCAGTAACATAGTTGTGGATATGTTTAATACGTATGAATGTATGAAATGATTTTGAGTCAGAAACAGGAGTGCCCCTTCAATTTCCAACTCTGTCAAAAGTCAGCCAATTATGCAGCATGGAGATTTCACAAAAACATAGGATGACAAACATTCACTTAACACCCAAGAGCTCTTAGGAATAAATCTCTAAGTCTATAACTATTTAGCCAAAGAAGGATTACTATTCTGCCCTTCAAATGAAAAAAAACTCACAATCTCAGAGTTCAAGTTCAGCTCCCTATTTGTTGGTTCTTGATAACTATTCAAATATTTAAATAACAATTCTGCTTGGGCCCCCTGAATGTCATTAATAAAACAATATTGACACCAGCTGTTTAAAACTTGGTTAAGAAGCAGAAGACACATCTGTAGGCTAATTTGGAAAAGTTTTTAGTCTATCAGTCCAGCAAACCTATCAGCCAGGTGACATCTTTGAATCAGTCTGTATTCAGGCTTCTCCCACTGGATAAAGACAACATGCTGACCTGCAGTCTGATGATATAGCACACCTTATCTTGTCTATCAAGCAGTTAAGCACATCTATGTACTCTACCCAGTGTTCACTACAAGACCAAGTTACCAAGATTAAGGAACTTATAATGGATGTAAATTTCTAAATGGTTTGAATGAAAATGCAGTTACTGACTTGACCTGAGACTTCTAGATGACATATATATAAAAAAAATTGCAATGCAGCACTTATCAAGTGACTGCTGGGAATAACAACCAAAAGAACCATCAGAGGTGCAACAATTAAAAAAAAAAAAAAAAAAAAAAAAAAAAACTTTTGCCTCCCTTTAGGGATGTGAGCAAAAGGCCACAATCTCCTTTCTCCAAGTCTGTCTGTCTTCCTTGCTAAAGATGGACCTCTCCAAGAAATTATAAGCATGTTCAATGCTCTCTGGCTTCAGCACACAAAAAGTGAAAGACAGCCTGAGCATTGTGTATTTTTCCTTCACTGAAAAAAATATTTTTTTTGTAATGTGTTTGTTACTCGTGGGATAAGCTGCACAGGAAGAATAACCAGCTTTTATCATGATTTCTCCAAGCAGGCATTAAAGCCTTTTGGTTCAATATTCAACTTCAATGGACTAAAAACTGAAAGCCACCACTCTGTAGCTAGGTAAAACAATCTTCTTAACTTAGGCTACAAGCATTCTAATCAACTAGCTGTACAGGTTAATGGTATCAGAACCTCCATATGCTTACAGTTTTCCTGAATTATTTTAATTAATATAATACACTGAAAAGTTTCTAGAGACATTGTAAGATTACCCTTAAATAACAAAAAGGTGAATCATATGGGGTTTTCCAAACATCAAAGACGTAAAGCAATAATAGAGCAGAGACAATATTCACAAAATCAAAAAAAAAAATAAAAATTCAAGTGAGTGTAGAGAAAGATCACACAGAGTCAGAGCCCATAAAAAACACCTATGGGTCTTGAACGATATCTTGCCTAAGAATTATTTTCGACAGTCCTCATATAGTTTTCTCCACTCAGGGTTGAGTATATCACAACTTCATACCTGGTGAAAATAATCAGCTGAATGCTCTGAATTAATTCTCCTACACTGATTGTGAGATTATTGCCACTGATGCCAATTTTCAATAATGTAAATCACATTTTTGGGAAATGGAATATCATTTCTCAGTTTGAAGTGCTTTAGTCTTTAAATGCTTCTTACGCATATTAAGTATGTGAGCAGCTTGCCTCCAGTGCTCCACTGAAGATGATGAAACCAATGAACAGGAACTGCAAATAAGTATGGGATGACCCAAGCATCTGCCAAGATTTGCCCCATAAAACAGCACAGTATTTACTAATAATTCCAGAGTTATAAACTACTGCCCTCACACAGACTCATATCTGTGGATACTAGAGTACTGCATCCTCCAGAAAAATATTTTCATAGGTTCATGGGTAAATACTAGGCAGTCAGTTTGCAGACTATTATGTGCCTATCCAGTAACTAGAAAAGGTTGAGAATCAAATCCAGTATCTTGTCTCTGTGAGGTAAAAAACTTAACTATTATCTAAAAAATCTTCTACCATGTTTTCTACCCAGTTTCTCAGATCTGCAGAAAATAAAATATCACATCCCATCCAGCTCTTACATATTATAACTTTACCTATCTTGATTTGAAAGCACAGATTTAGGTAAAACCTTCACAGGGATTTTTTTTTTTTTTTTTTTGGAGAGGCACCAAAGCGTGTGAAGGATAAACTGATGGGTTTCATACATAATTACTTGTTTGGTCTCTCCTAAAGTGCATATCAGAATTAGAGGTGGGCAAAACCTGAGCTGGCTCGATCCAGAGTATAAGCTCAGCTGTTTCTCATGTTCCAGCATATTAAAGAGCCCAGAATTAGCAGAAATGCAATTGCAATTTTTTTTTCCTTGGGAATTGCTGACAGCGAATTCAGACCAGATCTGTAGGCTAACAGTGCTTTCTATTCGGTCCAGCCTGCATACCTATGCACTATGAAGTTCCGAGACACGTCTGGCTGAGGTAATAGCTACCAGAAAGAGAGTTTTCCAAGATAGAAACTTAATGGAGCAGGACGCTGCCAGTTCAAAAGGGGGCATAATCACGGAAGTTAGTACCAAATTAAGGTCCAAGGAGGAGGGGGATCTCTTACTGGGGGCCTAAGGAGAGTAGTCCCTCTGAGGAAGGCTTTACACAGCTTATGAGACATAATGTTTAGCAAACTCAACATGAAAGTTAGAGATGGCCGCTAGTTGAACCCTGATTGTGGCAGAAGCGGACCCAGAATGAAAAAGCTCTGTTAGGAACTCCAAGATTTCATGAACTGGGGCTGAAAAGGGATCTATGTTCCTAGCCTCTGCCCAAAAACAGAAACATTTCCATTTGCTAGCATAAGTCTTCCTAGTAGCGGATTTGTGAGAGGAGACAATAATCTCACGCACGGCCGGGGAAATGCTGGGAAGCCTGGCTAGGGTTGGAATTGGATCAACCAAGCTGTGAGCTGGAGTGTTTGGAGGGATTGATGCAGCTCTCCTGACTTGATGAATCAGCAGGTCTGGAATAGGATCCAAAGTCCAGGGCTACTCGAGGAGGTAATGGTGCAGGAATGGAAACCATATCTGTCGAGGTCAGTAGGGGGCAATGAGGATCATTTTGCAACCCAACGGAATAGCTTTCTGTATGAGTTTGTGTATAAGAGGGAACGGTGGGAAGGCATAAAGAAGTCCCCGAGGCCAATCGTGGACTAGAACGTCTCTGGGAGGGAGACCGGGAAGCAGTAAAAGGGAGAAGTAGTTGCTGCATTTGCTGTTGAAGGGGGTGGCAAACAGATCACAGCAAGGCTGTCCCCATTTGCGGAAGATCAGATCTGCAACTACCTGATTCAGAGACCACTCGTGAGACATGAGAATAGCTCTGCTGAGCCTGTCCTCTAGGACGTTGGACTTCCCAGGGATGTGAGTCGCAATCAGAAGTCGTTGGGAGGAAATAGCCCACTGCCAGAGTCTGAGTGCTTCTCGACATAGGGGGTAGGACCTGGTTCTGCCCTGCTTGTTGATGTACCACATCACTGACATGTTGTCCGTTTGAATTACAATGGTCCCGGAAGGGAGACAGTCTTGAAGGGCTTGCAACGCTAGGAGCACGGCTCTCATCTCCAAGACATTTATGTGCAGATGGTACTCATGAGGCTGCCAAGTACCTTGGACTGTCCTGCCCTGATAATGCCCCCCCACCCCCACCCTATCAGTGAGGCATCCGTGGTCACTGTGGCAACCAGAGGAGGCTGTATGAATGGTCTGTCCTGAGACACTAGTGGGGAGACCATCCACCAGGAAAGGTGCCTTTTGCATGTTTCTGTAATCATGATCATGTCAGACATGGGGAGCTGTTGAAAGGACCACTGTGTGAACAGAAGCCACTGAAGAATTCTCGTGTGAAAATGGGCCAGAGGTATCAGAAGAATTGCCACTGCCATAGAACCCAGAGTTTGAAGGACCAACCTGACTTGTACCCTTTTGCATTGCATGAGGATATGAATTTGCTGCTGAATTGTGGCCACTCTGTCTGGCGGTAGCCTTGCGGACATACTTCTTGTATCTAAATCTGCTCCTATATAGGTAATAGATTGACAGGGCAATAAGGCAGATTTTTCAAAATTTATGGTAATGCCTAGCTGGGCACAAATTATAATTGTATAGTCCCTGGCTTGAAGGAGTTGATGCCTGGTAGTAGCAATAAGGAGCCAGTCGTCTAGATATGGAAACACCTGGAATCCTCGACGCCTCAGGTGAGCCGTGACTACTGCCATGCATTTGGTGAACACCCTAGGGGCTGTGGTGAGACCAAAGGGCAGAGCTCTGAATTGGTAATGACTGGCTCCCAGCCAGAAGCGAAGGAACCTCCTGGAGCGCCTGTCCATTTTGATGTGATAGTATGCATCCTGAAGATCTATTGAGCACATCCAATTGTCCTGACCCAAAAAGGGTAGAATGGACTGTAGCGTGACCATCCAAAACCTTGTTCTTTGGATAGACTTATTTAGTCTGCTGAGATCTAATATTGGTCTCCAGTCCCCTGTCTTTTTTGGTACCAAAAAGAACCTTGAGTAAGTTCCGGATCCGTGTTAGTCTACCAGGACTTCCTGGATGACTCTTTTTCTAGCAGTCTTGAAACTTCTATGACTGCTTGGGCCCTCAGATTGGGTGGAACATCTGGAATGGATTTGTTTGACAGTAAGAGGGGTTGAAAGAAGGGAATGATGTATCCTCCAGATATGACTGAGTGTACCCATTTGTCTCACGTTAGGTTTTGCCAGGCTTTTGGGTACAGTGATAGTCTTCCCCCGACTGCCTCCAGAGGCAGGCAGCCAGGCAACCCTTTAGGGATGCTGGAAGGGCTTGTCAGAGAAGGATTCTCTGTTGCCCAGGTTCTGCGGACCCCCTCTGCCCTGAGGGCGGCATCTGTTGTTGCTGTTTCCTCCTCTGCCCCTGGAGGAAAAGTCACTACATGTGTTAGGCGAGGCTCCCTGGAATTTCCGAAACCACATTTTACCACTCTTCTGACCCTTGGGATATGGTCTGGAAGGAGTGGAAAAACGGACTCCAATGGCAGAGAGAGTCTTGCCTTCCTGTTCACACCTAGTCAGAGTGTCTTTCACCTGTGGTCCAAAAAGAAAGGAACCCTCAAAGGGAGTGTTAGTGAACGACACTCTAAAGGGTTCTGCAAAATTACACAGTCGCATCCATGCGTGTCTCCTGAGGGCCACGCCTGTACTTGCGGCTCTACTCACACCATCGACTGCATAGGAAATGAGCCTCATGAAGGAGTTGACTACCGAATTAAGGGTCGCCAGCTGAGAAGCCACTTTAGCTTGAACCCCTTCACCTGATGGATCCTGGAGGGAATCTCCGAGCTCTTTCAGGAGATCCCTCTGAAGCCTGGTAAAATGGCATAAGTAATTTAGTGACCTCATGGAAAAGGTTGCTGAAGCAAACATTCACTTCCTGTATCTATCCATGGTCCTAGACTCCTTGTTAGGAGGATGGACAGAGGAAGAAGTTTCCACTAACTCCTTTTTAGTGGCTGCTGCTACCACCATGGCATCTACGGGAACACCCTTAGTAAGGAACTGTTTATCAGGGGGTGCAGTGATAAACTTGCCGGGTCTCCTTGGGGTTGGTTCCACTGTATCCGGGGCTGACCAAGCCCTTTGAGCCACCATTGACATTAGTGGATCGAAAGGCGGAGACACCCAGGAGGTGGAAGGTCGGGAACGGAACGCATCCAGGAATACAGATTCATCCTCGGTAGGGGCTAGGACATTCCAGTTCCCCCTCTGCTTAAGTATTTCTAGGATGTCCGAAAAGGAAACATCTTTAGAGGGGGATCTCGGGGACCCTACCAATTCATCCAAATCCGTATCCGAAGTGACAAACTAGGGGGAGTCAATGTGCTTTCTCTTAAACTTCTTCTTCCGAGGGGTCTACTCTGAATGATCAGGGGAGGCCTCGGAAGAAGAGGAAACACCCAATGGGGTGCTCTGGAGCGCCGGTTCCCCACGCTTGGGGTCTGGAGGAGGGGCAGATGTTGATGCAGGCACTACAGGGGACAGAGCCAGTGGGGTCGAAAGTGGAGCTGACTCAGAGGCCAGTACACTCCTCATGACATCGAAGGCATCCCTGCCACGATGCAGGGAAGGCTCTGGTTCCAAGGAAACCGGAATCCTCCTCCACACCAAGGGAGATGGCTCCGAGGCTGATGTAGAAGCCGAGCTCACCTGCGCCGATGCTCCGAGAGGGAGAAAGGGGTCGGACAAGGGTCCGATGCCACTCACCCCCTCAGAGCCAACGAGGGAGTCTCGGCGCTCAGATCCCTCGATGGATGGCACCATCGAGGGGATTCGAGTGGATGATGGAAGCGAAGGAGGGATCGTTATCGGTGCTGATGGTTTCACGATTCGAACCCCAACAAACTCCAGCTCCGAGCTCCATGGAGTCAGAGGACGAACATCGATGGAAGCGGATGGAGCCAACACCTGTTGAGGAGGGCTGGACAACATTTTGGCCAGTGCCTGCGACTTCAACAACCTACTGACCACTCTCTCCACGTCGTGATCTGAGAGCCTAGAGGACCGAGAAGAGTGGGAGGATCTATGACTGTGGTCACTCTGCAACAGGGGAGACCGGGGAGCCGAATGTATAGACTCTAGAGAAGGGGACCTTGGCCTCTTGTGGGTCCATGATGGCTCCGAATGTACTGGTGGAGCCGACGGGGAGGCAGTCTCCTCAGTTCCAGCCGGAACCGAAGTAGTATGTAAGGCTTGGACCAATGACAGCTCTGTGCTGGGAGCTGATGATCTGGTCAGTTTAGGAGATTTCACAGGCTAAGCCTTGGCCGGTGAATCCTGGGGCTTAAGAAGACCCCTCAAAATAAGCTTATTTTTGCGCTCCTGCAGAACTCTTGGGCTAAATGCATGGCATACAGAACAAGAGTCCTGCAGGTGCACTGCGCCTAAGCAATAGACGCAGGAAGTGTGCCCATCTGTCAGAGACATTTTCTGACAGCATGAGTCACACTTCTTGAATCCAGACACCTTGGATTCTTTAGACATATCCACAACTAGAAAGATACTACACTAAATTGTTTTGGCCAAAGGCTGAACAGCAAAAAACTAAAACCAGACACTAACCACAAAAAACAAAAAACACAGAGTATACTACAGTTAAAGATAGTTTTTTTTTTTTTTTTTTTTAAACTAGGAAGCCTCTAACTTAAACGGCTACCTAACAAACAGAAAGAAAAAGCTTAACCTAAAACGCTACCTACAAAAGGGACAGAGGGAGGGGGAGGGGGAGAACTCTCTAACTTAAACGAGTTCTAAGGGAAAACTAAAAATACACTACACTACAACAACTCTATTGTTCTATAGCGACTATTATTTTAAACAATAAACTACCAGAAAAAAACCTAATCTGACAGAAAAAGTAGTTCAATAAAACTTATACGAGCCTGAGCCAGTAACAATGAACCTCGCAGCTGCAGCAGCAAATGAGATCTGGGTAGCTACCGCTAGGCATCATGGGATAAGGGGTAGCCTCGAGCCAGTAAACAGCTCTCAAGCTATAGAAGATGGCCGAGTCGGAGCAGAGGATCAACTCCGATCCCAACTAGCAAGAAACAAAGGCGAGATAGACAACTTAACATTGTATGTTAAAGTATATGTGTTCAAGAGCAACATGTTCAAATTACTACATTACTGTAGTATTTTTTTTTCATCTTTCACTTTCCACACCATCAAGCACCACAGATGTGGACTGAAAGTGGCTTACCTTTTTAGGGAATGGGTATGGAGGCATCTTGTACATGAAAGCAAAAGGTCATCATTTGATCACTGCTGGCAAATACGTGTTATGACTTAAAGGCAGTATATGTGCTTACCAACCAAAAGTGGAAACAGCAAAATGTTACTGTATTTCTTACATGCTTCATTATTTTCTCAGCAAGACATTAGTCTACAGAAAAAGGCCATCATTTTGCAAGGCATGCAATACATGATAGCTATGTGTAGTTACGGCTTACATGATTTGCTGAAGGGGCAGTATTTATTAAAGGGCATTATATTTTGTAACAACTTCACATCAGAGGTGACGTACCTTCTCACAAGGAGCACAGTATATTGGGATAGTATGTGTATTTTGCACCCAAACAGATAATTAAGAATACTTTTATTATTATAATAATTATAATTATAATCATAATAAAAATAATAATTATTATTACTGTGAGATGCCTTAAGGGAAGGGGGAATATGAGTTTATCCATAAAGCTAACAAACTACACTTTTTCAAGGAGCTTTTGTTGCCCAGTTTGGCAATGTATCTATATTTACCTTAGGGCTGTTTGACCATTTCTTTCAAAGTGTGGTGAAACCTACTATGCACTAAATCATAACACCAGAAGAAAAAAAAACAAATGCATTTTACCACTAGCAAATGCAACATCTGTTATTGCGTAAAGGGTGATGTACTTATATGTTGTGATTATTATACATTTTTTACCAATTAATCATCAGCAGACCTGTAGCTTTAGATGTTAGGAAGTGTGATAAACATACTGTCAGCATTCATTCATTGGAGTGAATGCTGGTAATGTCAGTTACTATTAGGCTGAAACTGTGTGCGCGTGTATGTGTGTGTATATATATATATATATATATATATATATACACACACACACATACATATGCATACACACACACACACACACACATATATATATATATATATATATATATATATATATATATATCTATGGAGAGAGAGAGACACACACACACACACACACACACACACACACACACACACACACACAGACACATAACTATGTATATATCTATATATCTCTTTCTCTCTCTCTCTCTCTCTCATATCTTCTTCTTCTTTCGGCTTTTCCCGGTTAGGTGTCACCACGGTGGATCACCTGTCCGCTCATGATTGGCAGTGGAGTTTTATGGTGTCGAGTTAACAGCCCGGCGCCCAACCTTCTACAGAAGGCACACACATGCACGCACTCATGCCTATGGCCAAATTTAGAGTATCCAATCCACCCCTACAGCATATCTTTGGGATGTGGGAGGAAACCCGAGCACCGGGAGGAAACCCACACGACTACAGGGAGGACATGCAGACTCCACACAGGAGGCACCCCAGCCGAAGATCGAACCAGAGAACCTCTTGCTGTGAGGTGGCAACGCTAACTGCTGCACCTATTCTAAACTGCACTTTAACGAATCTTCATTTCTCAAATCCGCTGTAGGTGTGGTGGGGTGTGCATTTTATTTTGTGCTGTCTCTTTTAGGGCACTGTGTTCTGGGATTTCCAAATGGTGGCTGATTTCAGGTTATGTACAGAGATTCAGGTAGGTGTTTAGATTTTTTTTTTTTTTTTTTTTTTAGGATTTTGAGTGCAAATGTCTTAGATCTTATTTTTTGGGCGAGTTTTGGGTTTAGTTTGGGTTCAGTAGGTGAGAGACTGTGTATGTTTAAGTTGGAAGTGGTGATTTATGTACATGTGTAGTGTGTGTGCGTGTTATTAGCGACTGTATGATAGTGTGCAATAGGAGTGCAGGGCACGTACAAGAAGTTTTTTTTTTTTTTTTTTTCGAGAGTTGGAATATATATGTAGTGGGGGTGTTCATTTTAGTTTTTGTTTTGATATTGGGGTGAGTTGTGTTTTGTGGTGTACAGTGTTTCAGTGTGTGTGTGGTTTCGTTTATTTGTAGTTTCAAACTTCTGATCTTGATATACTGAAGGGTAATTTGCATATATCCCATGTTGCCTCTGATGCGAGAGGATTAAGGTATCACACAGTGGAAAGTCTAGCTATGCTAGATTTTTCTTTTTGCGTTTTTTAACCAATTGGTTTTCCTGTGTGACCTTTTTACTTATTATTTTAGTTTGTTAGTTGGGATATTTTGCAGACACCCTAATGTTTATGGATATCAGTTGGGTACGACAACTCTGTGTTTCCAAAAATCAAACATTCCTCTTATGCTGTGCTGATGATGCCATAAGAAGGCAAACACATGCATGTCCACAGCTAGAGGGTTTGGCTTTATTGGCATGAAATTGTCCATAAATAGACTTAAAAGTAAAAGAAAAGGTCATGGACATTCAGACTTTCCATTTAGCTGAAAGACCTGATAGCCTTAAAGGGTAATTTGCATATATCCCATGGTGCCTCTGATATCAGAGGTTTAAGGTATCACACAGTGGAAAGTCTAGCTTTGTTAGATTTTTCTGTCTGGAAAAAGTCAAGCATTATCCCTATCACAAAGGAGAGAATTCAAAACACATTAACATTAGACCTGCAGCTATCTCCCCTCACCAAAACACTTGAAAACATCTATTCAAAAACAACTGCTAGACTATCTCCTGCAAGAAGAACTCTAACCCCCTACACAACAAGGCTTCCATCCTTCCTACAGTATTAGCACTGCCCTTCTAACCTATATAGATACAGCCAATAAAACTAAAGATAACTGCAAACTGCTCACTTCTTTATTTCTAGACTTGTCTAAAGCCTTCAACACAGTTTTCACAGCAATCTTATAATTCAGATGTCCTTACTAGATATCTCTCAGCCCACCCTTCTGTGGTTCAAAAGCTACCTGGCCAATAGGTATCAGTAAAATGGCATTCCACGCGCTCTCCTTACCTCCCAGTCACTACCAGTGTACCACAAGGCTCTATCCTTGGTCCACTCCTCTTTAACATTTTCACTAACACTCTCTACACTTCCACATAACAGGCCACCCTAATACAATATGCAGATAATTCCACTCTCATTTGTTCATCTGACAACATGGTACACCCTCCAAAAAATTACTCGGAAAGCTTTAACAGCCACTGAAACATGGCTTTATAACTCATGAGTCATGCACAACTCAAAAACAAGACCAACCTACTACTATTTGCCCCCCAAATTCCTCTCTCATGAAAAAAAAAAACAACAAAATTGAAATTCTTCTCTCTTGATAATACAACCACTGATGTCACTTCTTATAGCAAACCATTACTGGTGATAGTGGATGTGATGAAAGGAGATACTGCCAGCACAGCTAGCTGGAATTATGAAAATAATTATACGTCATTGGTGAATATCAACATGGTTTATATAACATGCTTCTGCTACAAATGTATTAGAACTGCATGTCATGTGTATATCAAACTCTCTGTACAGTTGTTTGTGTTGAAAAGGTATTTGCAAAGTGCTGTTTGAAATGTAAACACAGTATGCCCTACTGGAAGAGAACAAAAATGTTCATGCACTATTGTAACTGTTTAAGTGGATATATTTTAACAGTGGAAACTGGAATACAGGAGGTTAACCTCAATCCAGCAAATGTTAGAAAAAATATCTGAAATTAAATTACTTTATAGGCTATGCCATAAAATTTTCAGTGCAGCTAGACACACACAGGCTGCACTAGAAAGCTTTCTGTATTGTTCTTGGAGTGAATTAATTGCTATGTTTGAAGCATGAAGCAATTCAAATTTTTTATGACTTCCAGCATCTGCCAAAGATCTGAGGAAAAGCCCTTGTCTGTATATTTTTACAGGCAGATGCTAAATGTTGCCAGCTTCCAGCAATGGGGGTTTTGGCCTATGAACTAGAAATCAGATGACCAGAAATGATATCATACTGCAAGCTATCCCAGCAGTAATATTTGAGCTATTATTGTGAAAAGTATCTTGTGAGACAGAACATTCTGTATTCTGTCTTGGACCTGACAACAAGAAAATCCATTCACCACACATCTGCCTTGCTCTAATGAAGTAAGCTTCTAGGGGAACAGTATAACTCTCTTACATACAGTTAGGAATATAGTAAAGCTTAGTTTAGAAGTTTTTCTTTATTTGTGTGAGCCTGTACTACAATGTTATTTTAAATATTTCCTGTGGTTTTGAACTCTGATGTCACTGTGAATATATATTTAGTATTGTCTTGTTGTTTATTTATTATTAAATATTTTAAACCTTTAATTGTGGCTGATCTGTGTAGAGATATTTAAGTTCTGAGAGTACTTGCATATTTATTTGGTGACACTGTTTGGGCTACTCCTAACAGCCTTGCTCTTGGTCAAACTACCACATGTATTAGTATTAATATTACACAGTAAGACTGGACACCCTTTGTTAAGGGCCTTATAATAGATAAGGGGTATTGGTGGCAGTGGTAACAACCTTATAGTCTAGTCAGAAGGGGGCATAGCTAGTAAACCTGTGCCAGCCTTTCCCAGGTATGTGTGTGTGTGTGTATGTATGCGTGTGTGTGTGTAAAACAAATCTCCAAGAGTGTGTGTGTCAGCTACTTGGGCAGGGACACAAACCACTGGTTGGACAGAGAGAGTGTTGGAGGACTTCTTTTGGAACCTTGGCTAAGTACTCAACTCTATAGCTGTGCTAGTGGGGAGTCTTACTGGGGATCTGAAGAAAGAGGGAGAAACTAGCCCCAGACTGACTGTGGTCTCTGTGTGCTCTTAAGGGAAACTGCACTTGATGCAGAGAGCTGCATTTCGAAATAATGTGTGAGTACTTATCCTCTCAGTGAATGCTCCCCACTGCTGCCAATGGTGAGGACTGAGGTTCCTTGATTACTGGTCCAGTGGTGGGTCATCATAGTGGATAAGGTCAGTTTTTCAACACAAGACTCTAAGCTGGGGCCACATTCCTCAAGGGAGGCCTCAGATGTCAGATGCCTTTCAGAAATTACATCACTAGGGCCTGGACACCAGTGGGAGCTCTAAAGGCAAGCATGAACAAATAGTTGAGAGATATATATTCACAGAGGCACAATCTAACCAAAAGAGAACAGCTCATACAGATACTGAAGAACCAGTGACATGTCTGCTTAAACTGGGAGGTGGTTCCTCCTTTGGAACCACAGAGAACAGCGTTCCACAACTTAGCCAGGTGTGACTTCTTTGCACTTGACCTTGTAATTTCCCTCGACTTTTAGCAAGTGTTCAGAAGAAAATGTCTTCAAGGGTAACAGTGTCATAAAATCCAGGCTAGTATATGTGTGTGAACACTCTGGGGTACTCGTGGGACCTCCTGCACTGCATCAGAAGGCTCACATGCTGAGGAAACAGAGAATGTTTTCCCTTGTGATTTGAATCAGGTGGGAGAATCAGTGCTGCCTGGACCAGCATGGGATAATTATGATTATTTCAGACATCTCCGATTTCAACTTTTGAATTACCCTGGGAGCAGGGTAAAGGAGGAAAAGCACAGGGAAACAGAATGAACCACTCTAAGAAGAAGGTATCTACTGCTCATGAATAATTGCTTGGAACTCTAGTGCACAGTTTATTCAGTTGCCTGCTGCTTCAAGAAGAATAGAGATCTATATCTGGTGAACAGAAACCTGTTTATGATAGCTGAGAATGTGTCCCTGTCCAGCATGCACTTGTGTGGGTCTGCTTGAAGTACTGCTCAACTGATCTACGATGCAGTTCTCCTGCATTGGTACACAGGTTGCCTTCAGAAGCCAACAGTATCCCAAGCCTGTGTGGCTAGTTTGCAGAGATTGTAAATGTATTTCCCTTGTTTTTTTATGCACACCATGGCTGAAATGCAGCTTGTTATGACATGCGATTCCCAGATTTCTAGACTGCCTTTAAAGTTTTGACAGCCTGAATAAATGTATTCATCTCTTATGTTTCTATGTAGTTTTGCTTTCCTGAGACATTAGGTGCCCTGCAGTACGAGTTTCTCAGGTATGGGCACCCCATGCCATGTCCACGTCATCCAATGGTCAAGGTCTGGTTTGGGAGAGGTGGTCTGAAGGGTATGCCCATGTTCTGTTAGACTAGTTATATCCACCAGTCCAGCTCACTCCTTGTTTTATTTAAGAATACCTTTATTAAAATATCCAATTAACAACTCAAGTTGAGAAACAAATTATGTTTCTATATTCATCAGTTTCAACAGTGTATTAATGCTAACATGTTTTGCAAAATTTCCACTTAAGTAACATAATTCTCATTTTGCTTAGCTGCATGAGAAAAAGCAGAATTTCAAAACAGCAAAGAAAACATTTAAGAACACCATCTAAACACAAAACAGCAGAACAGAGCATCCTTAAACTCATTAATAAACTAATATTAGCATGTCAACTTAGAGCTAAATGCTGGCCATCAGCATGATCTCCTCCCAAATCAAGCATAGCCTTGGCTATCAATTACTTTTAAATATCACTTAAATCATCTATCCTAACTTTTGTTGTTCATCTTGATTTAGAGTCCCTTAAATACTTATACTCTTCCTTCTTCTCAACCATATTGCAAATTATATAGAATGATCCATGTTGTCTTTTTATGTGACTTTTTCAGCAAGTCTAGCAACCCAAACAGTACTTATATAGCATCTCTCTTCTTTGTAATTATTACCTATGTGTTCCACTGCTGGTGGTAATTGTTGTATTTTTGCTACTACTATTATGAATGTAACCCAGGCTGAGCCTGATGATCATCTTGCTATGATTAGAGCTCTCACACAAACAAAATGTAGAAAGAAAAATAAATAAAATACATAGGTACCTTGTTTTTAAATATATAATTCATTAGGAATACTAACTCATTAACAGATGAGGTAATGCTACTTTTCCATTTTCTTTTTACACATTTTTTAATATGAAGGACAATAACATCTAGTAATGCGGTCTTTCTCTCTTAGATCATCCCTTTTGATTATGTTTTGAAATTAGCAACCTGTACTCTCTATGACCATAAATAATTCATTAGATCTTGAATATTTTTTTAAAAATGACTCAGTACCTTACATTCAACAAAGATATGCCACAGACTTCCAAGATGGCTGCACACTGATCAACAGCTTAACTTTAGCTCTTCCAGTGTGAAAACAGAAACAGAAAAAGGAGTGCTACTAAAACTGTTTTCTGGATAAAATTCAGTTACTGGTTATTAAATACACTGCCTGGATGCCAGCAAGGAAGAAATTTGGAAAACATGAAAGAAAATCAATGAGAAAAGGTAGAGAGAAAACTCAATGTAGAAAGGATTCTGTGGCAGTTAAACAAAAAGCAGTTCAAGCTTGAGCTTTGGTTCAAAAGACGGCTGCCTGTAATTTAGAGGAAAGTACATCAAATGTACTCAGAGGAGATTAAAATAAATGAAACACTAAAGGAATATATCAACTCAAATAACAAAAGGCTGGAAAACAGAATAAGTTTCACCTAGCTGTTCAGATGAATTATAAAAACTGCAATAATTCAGAGTTGAAATGAAGAAAAAACTGGGTGAGTATGAGGCTTCTTAAGAAGCTATTTCACAAAACAGTAGAGTTAGAAGACACAGCACAAAGAGAAGACTTGAGATTTTCTTCTGTAGCACAGAAACCAGAAGGAACAGACTGTATTTTTTTATGAAAGCATAAATATACAGCTAGTCAGGTGCTCCACAGCAGGATTTGTTAACTGAAAGGGCACACAGTCTACGCTCCAAACCTGACCATGAGAAATCAGCCAAGACTTATATTAGAAAAGATGTAATCCTACCAGTAGAAACAGTTGAACCTGACAAAACTGTGGGCAGAAAGGCAAGATATTAAAAACTGGAGACAGCAGAGTATTTCTAGAAAATGATTAATCATTGTAGTCTAGGCAGAAGAAAAGCAAATTTATTCGCCCAATCAGGGAATATCAACAGGCAGGTGTGAAATTCAAGTTGCTGCACCCAGCAGTCTTCAGAGTATTTTTTTTCCTAGAGGATCAAAGATTTTTTTTGATGCAGAATAGGCTAAGGAGGAAATAATAAAGTTTATCCAACAAAAATTTAGGTAGGTAGCCGAAGAGGACTCTGCTGTCTCATTTGTCTGACAATACAGTTCATAGAAAGACTTTGCCAGTGAAACCTTTTTCAATGCTCCACAGACAATTGCTTCAGAGACAGAAAAAAGTACTGGAGTCAACTAGAAGACTCAGGAGTACACTGGACTTGAACCAGAGCCTGGTGTTGAGAGATGGAGGTAAACAGGAAGAAGACCAGCAACAATGAAATTTCTAAATAAATGGAGGACTATAATAATCATGTGTGAATTATGGCTTTGCAAGAAAAAGTTGCTGAAAAAGACTGGATGTCTGTTGACTTTGTTATACTTGTGGGTGAACTGTATAGCATAAACCCCACTTTATGTCGATAATGTTTGAAGGGCACTATAAAGGGAAAAAGTGTTCTTATTAGTATTTGCATGACACATCTTGTGATATAAACTGCATATGTATGTGTGTGTGTGTGTGTGTGTGTGTGTGTGTGTATATATATATATATATATATATATATATATATATATATATATATATATATATATATACACACACACACACACACACACACACACACACACACATATATACGTATATATCACGGGTGGGGCAATGATGCAGCAGTTAGCACTGTTGCCTCATAGCAAGAGGTTCACTGGTTTGGTTCTCAGCTCTGGTGCCTTCTGTGGAGTCTGCATGTCCTCCCTGTTTCACTTGGATTTCCTCCGGGTACTCCCATTTCCTCCCATATTCGAAAGAAATGCATCTGGAGTGTTTCTCACAGGGCCTCCAAAGAAAATGTGATCTGTCCCAGTCAGACAGTCCCAGTAAACAAATGTTAAACAATAAATAAATTTTATATATATATATATATATATATATATATATATATATATATATATATATACACACACACACACACACACACACATATATATGTGTATATATATATATATATATATATATATATATATATATATATATATATATATAAAATACATATATATCACACTCAAACTTCATATTGGCAAGACGAAAACTTAAAGCTTTTGAATGGAGATGGCAGTACAGTCAGGATCAAGAAATTTACTGTTTTCCTCAATGTAGTGTGATCCTGGAGTTGGTATATATATATATATATATATATATATATATATATATATATATATATATATATATATATATAAATATATAAAATAAAACGTAAAAAATATACATTTTTGTGGGAGGGGGGTTGTGTTCCAGTTTTCAGATATTCGATCATATCATCTCACCGAATTTTGAGTTTCTGAAAACTCGATCATCTGATATAGATCTCTCTCTCTCTCTCTCTCTCTATATATATATATATATATATATATATATATATATACATACACACACGCAGTTAAGCAGTTTTGTGTAGTGTGTGCCCAGAGGTGGTTTAAATGTGAGGGGAGTCTTTTCAGTACATGGTGTGTATGTTAAAGGTATTAAAGTAAATAAGTACATTTTAGTAGTCAGAAATACAGGCATTACAGTATAGAGAGACAACAGGCTGGACAAAAGCAAGTTTAATGTTACTATGCTATGATCTTGGGCTGCTGGGGTGGAGTTAGGATATAAACATGTGCTGATTATATTATATCACCACAAGAATAATAAAATTAAACAGTGCAGCCACTGTGGATAAACTCCAACTTAAATCAGCAAATAAACAGGCCAACAGATAAAGAAAGTGGAGACACACGGCAGGAATAAAAAACTTTTAATATAAGGTTAGTGCTTTCACATCCAACAAGATGCTTCTTCAGACCATAAAACCCAGTTCACTCCACTTCCTTATATACCACTTGTTAGCAATTATCTAATTAATCTTTAATAAATCAAACCATCAATAAATTAATCTAATTTACAATAAAAATGCTTCCATACATAACATATTCAAATTAATATAAAAACATATATCTAATGAGAGACAGGGAGCATTTAGCTGCTATTAGAAATGAGGAACCTGAAAGGAGTGCTTTGGCAAAACATATTATGTGTAAAGACACAACACACTCTTTTTCATTTATAGCAGTTGAATGTATAATGCAGAATCCAAGATTGGGGGATATGAAAACTAAAACCGAGTTAAGTGAACTCAAATGGATTACTGCGCTGCACGCAGAGAAGGAACCAGGGTTGAATGACAGAATATCAGAATATCAATTAAACCACATTTGAAAGTGAGACATTTATGATATAATATATTTTACCTAGGTTGTTTTAATATTCACTAGATATATGTTTTTATAGTAATGTGAATATGTTATGTATAGAAGCATTTTTAATGTAAATTAGATTAATTTATTGATGGTTTGATTTACTACAGGTTAGTTAGACAAGTGCTAACTAGGGATATATAAGGAAATGGAGTGAATTGGGTTTTATGGTCTGAAGAAGCATCTTGTTGGATGTGAAAGCGCTAATCTTATATTAAAAGTTTTTTATTCCTGCCGTGTGTCTCCACTTCGTTTATCTATTGGACTGATTATATTATAAGTAGACTTAAAATATGCTTTCTTATTTTTACAGAGGTGAATGTATAGATTGATATCCTTGGACTAAGCTATAAGCAAGTGTTTTTTGTACGCAAGTAGACAAAAAGAAATACTAAGTTTCTTACATCTGCAAAGATATTAGCTTGTTCTTTTTTTCTATTAGCAAATGTTCAGTGGGAGTCAAGAAGACTGCAGATGAAGGCAGCTGTATTTTCTGTTTTGAGTGAAATTTACAAGAATTCAATTCTGAGTACTTTTACATGGAGAGGACCTGTGTGCAGGTGCAAGAAATTAATCTTGAGAGTTCTGAACATTTTTGCTAAGGGAAATGCAAAATGTAAAGGTGTAATTGCAAAAAGTTCAATAAAAAATAAAGTTTGAAATTATGAGAAGTAAATATGAGATAGCAACCTCGATATAATACACTTTAATGCATTTCAAAGAAAAGAACAGTATACAAATTAGCTTTATTTAAGTTTTTTATTGATTTTATTTTTATTAATTTTTATCAGATGCACCTGTAAAGAAAAGAGTATGGTGAATTTAACAAAGAAAGGATTTCAGGATGGAAATTCAGCAGAATGTCATCGACAAAGGAAAGTGGGAGAAATTATATTAACTGCTAGAAGGGGTCCAACAGTGACAGAAGTAGAAAAAAGATAATAATGGTAAATTTGTGATAGTAAGGGAAGACTGGAAAGAGAAGAGGATTCCACTGGTGTGTATTTATATTTCACCAAAAATTGTTATTCTGGAGCTTAAAACACTTTTGAGGAAAAGTAATCTGCTTTTTGCAAGGGGGATTACACATAGGTGGGGACTAGGACTTGATTTGCAATAGTGAAGATGTGTAAGGGGGATCTTGAAAGGAAAGTATAACAAAAGAGGGTAGATTTCTTAAGAAATTTATGAAAATATTTGGTATGGAAGATGTGAATTCAGTAGTGCGAACTTGAGCAGAATTTACATATTATTCCCCAAGGTACAATAACTGGACTAGACTAGAGAAAATGTATATTTCACAGGAACATTTGCATTTAACTGAAAGTTTTGACACACATCTAGTAACTGTTTTAGATCATGCTTCGATAAAAATGCAGAGTAATGAAGTAAAGCCTCTCCACAGGCTACACACCCACAGAGTGGTGCACAGCAACAGTTATTCCTCTCCACAAAGGTGGAGCCACAACAGACCCTGGGAACTATCACCCTATAAGCCTGACTAGCTTGGTCTGCAAGGCTATGGAGCGCATCATCATGGAACTCATTAACAGAGACATTGGGAACCTCCAAACACTGGGCCCTACCCAGTTCAGCTTTGTTAAGGTCAGATCATGCCTCCTAAACCTGGTGGACTTCTTTGAGACAGTTACCAAGGCTATAGAAGAGGGAAAGGTGGCACACACAGCCTACCTAGACCTCACAAAGGCCTTCGACACCATTCCTCATTCTGGTATTATAGATAAGCTCACCAGCCTGAACATAAACTTCTACATCACAAGATGGGTTGCCAACTGGCTCATGGACAGAACCCACATGGTGACAGTTGCGAGAGCTAGGTCCAACTCTAAACCGGTTACAAGTGGCATTCCCCAGGGCTCCGTCCTAGGACCCCTCCTGTTCGGCATATACTTCTCAGAGGTACAGGCAAGCACAGGAGGTCTATGGTTGACAAAGTTCACAGACAACTGCAAACTAGGGGCTTTAATTGACTCTCCGGCTGACACAAGACATCCTCAAAAAGGGTCTCACTGAGACGGATACCTGATGTCAAAATCATGGCCTCAAGCTAAATGCTAAAAAGTGCATAGTCATCCCCTTTGGAAAAAACAAAGTACCCACAAACTACCACATAGGTGGTAGTCCCCTAAATACGGAAAACATAATAAGGGATCTGGGGACCCAAGTCGATAGTAATCTCTCCTTTGATAATCACATTGCCAAAGTGGTTAGAAAATCTTCTATGTGGCCCAGCTAAACCTAAAAGGGTTTGCATCCAGATCAAAAGAGGTCATTGTGCCCCTCTACTCATCATTCAGACCCATCATAGAGTACAAAGCCCCATTTGGGATGTGCCTTACAAGACACCTGCAACAGCTGGAAAGAACACAGAAGTACCTCACCAAGAGGATCACTGGCCTCAAACAGATGCCCTATGTAGCTCGACTGAAGAATTTCCAGCTGTACTCGGTTGCATACTGCCTACTCAGAGGTGATTTCTGCCTGACATATAAGACCATGTCCAACCCAGAATTGATGGACATACTCCACTTAAAGAAAACCTTATCACCTCGAGTCACATGCTCTAGGGATCTAAACCTCACCACAACAACAAATATGACATGCTGGAGGGATAGATTCCTGTCCCAGAGACTTCTCATGCTTTGGAACAAGATTCCAATCTACATTAGGCAGAGCTCCTCGCTAACACTCTTCAAGAGAAACCTTGATGAGTGGATAGGAAACAGAAAGTTTACCCCAGGGATCACTTCAGTGGCTCTGCTAGACAGAGGCACAGGGAACTCATCAAAGGGGGTGGCGAAAGCCAACACATTCTGGTTAGGCTTATAAATGCCTTCGGGCAGATAGCCTAGTACCTACCTATGAACCTATAAAAACTGAGACAATCACTATTTCCCATGTACCTGTTAAAAAGAAAGAACTTTAAGGAATGGGTAGTGGAAATTATTCAAGATTTATTTGGGAAGATAAAAATATCTTCAGAAGTTACTAGTGAGTGGGATAAAATTAAAATGGAGATTAAAAACAGGGTAGAAATAAAAGACAAAGTGATATGGTTAGCAAGTAATAGGAGTTACTCAGGGTTTAACAGAAGTTAAAGTATTACAGAATAAGGGGAATCTCACAGAACAAGAAGAGGTGCAAATGCAAAGTGCTAAAGAGAAAATAAAGGAATATCTGTATAGTATGCACGAGTTTAGAAAGACTGGTGCTAACTAACTATTGTGATAACTATAGAACACAAAAAAATTTAGCACAACCACATTAGGCAACAGAAAGCAGAAAGGTTTGTTGCCAAACTTTGGGAGCCTATATCAAGAAAAATAACCAGAGATCCTTTAGAGGTATTAGAGATATTTCAAAAAAATTATGAACTTGTATAAAGCAGTGACATGTGGAAATCAAGAAAGAGAATAAGTGGAAGTATTTATGGAATACTAAATGATGCCAGTGTTAGAGGTAGATAGATGAGGCTTAACAACTAACAGCTAAAATATGAGGGGGTGATGTATAATCAATTTCAGGAAAGTCTCCAAGAAAGATGGTACTCCTGTGTAAGTGTGGGAGTTAGCAAGGAAGAAAGTGATAAAAATCTGGAAAATCTTAGCAGTATTTTTAAAAGGATGGGAAGCACCAACATCTTGGAAGAAAACTGTGGTGACTGTATTTCATAAAGATGACCCATCAGACCCAGCATCATATAGACCCCATTTCAATTGTAAACCATAATTCTAAGGTGTTTATGTCTATACTAGCTAAAGGAATGGCAAAGATATTGCCAAAGTTGATATATAAAATCAATTTGTTTTTTAGGAGGGGAGGCAAACTTTTGACAACATTACTAGAACAATGATGATCCAGAGGGGAGCAGAATGTAAAACAATACTTCTGGTGTTGGGAGGTCTTAATGCAGAGAAAGCATTTAACAGAGTAATCTGGGATTTTACAAGTAGTACAAATGAAATGTCTGCATCCCCTGATACAATAATAAGGTTAATTAAGAGGATATATGAAGGATCAGAGGCAAGAATTTAAGTGAGAGGTTCCTCTCCGATAAGATATATTTGAACGGAGGAACCAAGCAGGGGTACCCTCTTTCCCCTTTGTTATTTGCTTTATATTTAGAGATATTGTCACTGAAAATAAGGAACTCAGACATGCAATGGTATACTCGGTTTGGTAATCAAGAATAGATGGCTTTATTTATAATTGCTATGGCAAACAAGAAAAGTTGGCTTTATTTGAGGATGATATTATTTTGTACAAGATAAATCCACAAAAGGACATCTCAATGTTGTGGAACATTTTGTAAGTCTTTTGGAGATATAAAATTAGTGAATATAAAACAAAGGCCATAGCCGTAAGGTATGTACCCAAACACAAACTGGTTCAGCAATACCCATAATTAAAGGGACACAATAAGATGAAGTATTTATGAGTATGGATTAAAAAGGCTTCTGTTATGGCAGTTAAGGATAAGTGGGAAGAAACTAAACAAAAGATAATACAAAAATTGAGAATATGGAAACTTTTCTTTATGGATATGGATAGTAAAATACAAGCAGTGAAAATGTTTTTAGTCCAATTAATTTTATATACTGATCAGGTATATTTTTATCAAACAGAGGAGAAGCTGTGGGCAATAATAAATAGTTGAAGGAATTTATGAGAGAGAGAAATAAACAAGAGTTAAGAATTATAGGCTGCTCCTTCCAATACAACAAGGTGGTTTAGGACTCGCTGATCTGAAGAGATATTTTACAGCTACACAGTTAAGGCTCACATACATAACACAAGAAGACTATAATTCAAAATGGAAAGGAATAATGAGGCAGAGAGGAAGTTCAAGAAATACAGAGAGATTGGGAATTTGTAAGCAGATCATTAAGGAGAATGACAACCATACAGGCTATTATATTCATAAAGAAGCAGAATGTATTGTAAGAACCAAGCTAACATGAGAAAGGAGATGTCTGCCAATAGGGATAACTTCAAGTAGGGGTACAGAAAATAGGCAAAAGGGGCCAGAATTTCCTGGGGAAAACTGGCAAAGGACCCAGGGTATTGAGACCAAATAACCATAGAGGGAAAGGAAATAGACTGGGATAAGGTCACAAAGACATTTGGACTATCGGCTAGAGACTGCTTACATACCAGAGACTAACATCCAAGTATAAGCAAGGAGAAAGGGATAAGGGAATCCTAAGTAAAATTAACTGTTCCAAAACCAAATTACTTGTGGAGGAAATAAGGCAAACAGATTTTTCTTCAACTTCTTTAATAGTCCACAAAGTCACAGCAACACGCCAACCAGGAGCACACCAATTCCACGGAAAATACAAGTGTACATTAACACCAAAACTCTCCACTGCGTTTTCGTTTTAGTTACTTCCTCGGATGTAACAGAATACATACTGAGGTTTCTGGTCACCTTAAATACACACATAAAATGTACTAATTTAATAATTGATAAATAAATTAATTAAGCAATCAATCCTCCAATTAAAACTTCTGATGTAGAAATAAATAAAGTAGGCTACCTACTAACCTAACTTTCTTATACAAATTTCTATACATAACTATTAAAACCATCTATTTCAAAAGGGCTATTATTAAAAAACATATTTATATATTTCAAAACCCTTGTAACCAGTTAAATGTTGAAATATAGAAGCATTAACATATAGATAAATACTGTTAAAAATCAGAAATAAATAAGTGCTTCAGCAAGTTACAAAAAGTTAGTCCTTATCCAACAGTGCCATCTATTGGATAAAATGAGAATTCAAAACCAAAGCATTAATAAAACAAACTAGATACATATATTGGAGAATAAGGCTTGTTGAATCACATATAGCCTATAAAGTGCATAGTGCTTATAAATGACAATAAAAGATACATAATTAATCATAAAAATAATACTGTTAAAATTCATATAGAAATTCATATAGGATTTGGTGGACAAACAGACCATAAAAAACACATATAAATAATAATTAAAGTTTAGCAGCTCTCATTTTTAATACTGGGGCTACAAAGACATTTGGACTATCGGCTAGAGACTGCTTACATATCAGAGACTAACATCCAAGTATAAGCAAGGAGAAAGGGATAAGGGAATCCTAAGTAAAATTAACTGTTCTTCTGGCACTTTTAGGTCAAGCTAGAACAGAAGCTGCTGTTAAAAAATTTATGAGAGAACAATGGGAGGATATATGTATATCTCCCAAGTATGCAACAGAACACAGAGGGTTTAGAATCTTTGCTTGGAAGTGTTTGCATATGCATTTTATACCCCTAGCAGAATTCAAAGAATTTGTTTTTGGAGTTTAATGAGTTTTTTTAGTTTTTAAATTCCCTACAGAGTACACTGTCAATAGTATTGGGTATGTAAAGTCTGTAATCAAAGATATAATTTTCTGAGTTGGAATGCAGGATCTGAATCACCTAGACATAGTAAGGCTTTATTAAGTTTAATTCTGTTGACTGCCAAAAAAGCAATTACTACAAAATGGAAATCAAAGTCTAAATTGTATTTGAAGTCCTAGAAATACATGTAAACTGTGGGAACAATACATGTATAATAATATTCAGGAGGAGTGAGATTTAAAGGAAGGCAGGAATTCAGCAATTTATGTAATGTTAGACTGATGACAATTAAAAAGAAATAAAAGATATGTGCTGCATAATGTATACAAATTTAAAAAAATTAATATTTATTTTGTATGTATGTTTTCTTATGTGATAATTTAGTAACAGTGTTTACAAAAAATAGATTATGACAAATGATTCATCCTTAGGTGTATAAATATTTATGAAGGCACTGCCAACCAAAAAATCTGCAGTTGTGTGAAAAAGTGCTTTATCTGTGGCACAAAATGACCCCCTCCTAGTATTTCAATTGCAGCTATAATCCTAGGTCCCTTTCCCAAGACTTTATTTGGATTTTCAATTCTGTCGAATATATTCTGATCAGGATCTTGTATAGTCATCTTACAATTTGCACATCCTTTGTATCCTTAACTTCTGGCAACAATTTTCTAAATTCTGATCCATCGTTTCTTTTAAATAGCTACAGCTTGAGTGTTCTCAGTTGCATTACAATTTTTTTTTATATTTCAATAAACCGCCATTACTAAAATTAAAGTTCATCTAAATGTTACTCTTTCTTAATCTCCCTCCCCCTTAACAGGTGCTCTCAGAATATTAGGGAGTTATTCTTGTCCTGCCAAGACACTAAATCCCTATCCTCTCCTTTCCATGCTGTGCACATTTTAATTGGCAGCAACTCATTCTTTCAGGTCAACAATTCATATCTTCCTTAAGAGTAAATGCAGTATTTCAGGTAAATGCACTTCCGTTTGTCCATCTCTACAAAAGTTATTGAACTTCTTTGCAGAGATTCTCTTATACAATCCTTGTACCTGCCCCCTTAAATTCTGCCAATATAATATCCTTCCAATCTGATTCAGAGTTTGTTGCATTCAGATTATAAAAATATTTTGATTCTATCAACTGTGTTCTTCTAGGCAAGGATCCAAAATATCCAAATTAGACAATTAGACATCCACAAAAAGTGACAAATTGTTTCAGCACCCATCACAAGCATATCCTATCCCTTGCCTGAAGATAATTTTACATGCCAGAGTTTCCATGTATAAGACAAATAAAATTTAGGACAAGGGGCAACCTCGCCAAGTTCCTATGCCAATACCAACTCCAAAAAAACACAATATCCACAGATCGTCACCATCACAAGTCATCTTTGATATAGCCTCTGTATTAAATCTGAAAACACATTCGGAAATCTAAGCTCTTCGAAAATTTGGAAGCCCACTCCACATTATCAAATGCTTTGTCAGCAGTAAAGCTGCCTAACATAACAGGACAGTTTTGTTTGTTCACGTCTTCTATAAAAGTAAAGTCTTAAGAATGCTGTCAGTGTTTTGGTTCAGCTAGACAAATCTAGCCTGATCCACATGTATTAATTGTAGCAAATAATATGCTATTTTATGGTGTAAAATCAACATAAAAAATTTTGAACCTGCATTAAAAACTGATATTGGGAAAATGGCACAGGTTGTATCGGATCTTTACCTAGTGGAATCACACAGATCAAAACTACTCATATGTATCAGCTTGCAGAATTTGTGTGGCTAAATCAAGAAAGTCCACAAAAAAGGTCCCACCATTTCTTTCAACAACTCAATTTGCAGTGTCATTTCGTAGACATTTACCTTTCTTTGCCATCCATAGAACCTTCTCTATTTCCTTTGTCAGCATATGATCCAACAACTGTTTCTGCTGTGTCCTACTAAGATGCTTCAGTGCAATGCTCCAGAGATACTGGGCAATCTTCACCCTTTTCTCATAATTCTCTTCTTCTTCTGTCCTATACAAGTTATCACAGTATAATCTAAAAGTTTCCAATACTTTTGCCTTTAGAGTTCTCCCTGTTAGTCCAGTTACAGGGTGTTTAGCCTTTGTGACTAGCTCCGCTGTGGTCTGAAGCCTGAGCCTAGCAGCCAATGATTTTTTGATCGACCAATGTGTTTGAAAAAAAATTAGTTTCATCGTATATAAATATAAAATCTTACTACCCAAGTTTTCCATATAGTATCTAACTGGGTTGTCAACCCTAAAATGGTAAATTCCTAGTTCTCATCTCCATGTTTGAGGTTTCCCATCAAATATTTGTTCTCCTCGGGGTCCTTAACTTTTTTTCTTCTTGATCCAGACTCACTTTTGCTGACAAAATTTCCTTATCCTGTCCCCCAATTATTTTTTATTTCATCAAACTTTATTCCAATTTTCGTCCAACTCCCACAGCAAAAATTCCTGCAACTGTATACATTGTTGTATGACCCATTCCCTAAATGTTTTGCATCTACAAAATGCAGGATCTAGCCCAATAACAGTGTCTATCAGCATATGTGATGTTGATAATGTACAGGTTAAGGGTTATGATCAGAAAATGCACTCATGCAGTGTTAACCTCACTAAGGAGGTATCCAAATTCCTGCAATAGTATAAACATTATTGAGATCCAAAGTTGCCAGTACAGCCTGAAAACACAGGAGTAGTGAGAAGACATGTATGGCCAACCACTTAAATCTGGGGACTTTTAAGAATCTGCTTAGCATTAGTATAACCAGAATGTGTCCCCATCATCTGTACTTTCTCAGGATAAAAAAAAAACAGCCTGGAGTAAAATCCTTCATTCCCTTGTTAAAGGGAACAGGTACAATGCTTCCTTTTAATAACATTTCTGGTGTTCCTATTCTTTTGAATAAAAGTCCTCCTTTTTCATAAGTGAAGTCCAGTCAGTTCCCTTTGGAGGCAATATGTTAGTCCCAATTGTCTAACGTTTTGCTTGGCAAATTCTGGTAAGAGAAGGCCAGTCATCCACTATATCCTAGAATACTGATGGACTGGCCATTATATCATAGTATACTGATGGACTGGGGAAGAGGGTCAGGGTGGGTGGTTTGGGGAAAGCGGTGGAAAGCTGGTATGGTAACAGCTGCTCCCTGTTGGAAGCTGAGCCCCGGGGAGCCCCAGACTTCCTTCTATCCTACTGCTGACATCATCTTTTCTGTGGTCTGTTTACTTCTTGGCTGTTCACCTTTTCCCTGTTTCTGGTAGCAAGATCACTACTTGGAGAGGTAATTTCTGTTATTCGTGAGACATGTTTTAGCACACCATAAGAAGATGCTTTAATAAGCAACTGCTTATTCAATGCTCTCTCTAAGTCCAAGAACACTGCATCATTGGATCCAGACAATATCCCAGAATGCCTTCTAAATAGCATGAAACATGATCTATCAGGGTCTCTGGAATTACTATTTAACTGTAGCCTCCAAACAGGCTTCATGCCTCATAAATGTAGAAAGGCAATAGTCCATCCCTCTGCACAAAGGTTGGCCATTGACAGACCCTGAAAACGTTCTCATTAGTCTTATATGTAATGCTATGGAAAGAATTATCATGGAGATGATCAACAGAGATATAGTAAACCTCCAGACACTGGACCCAACCCAGTCTGGTTTCTTCGAGGGCAGATCATGCCTACTCAACCTGCTGGACTTCTTTGAGAAGGTCACCAAAGCAATGGATGAGGGGAAAATCATTCACACTGCCTACTTTGATCTGACACAATACCCCACTGGGGCATTGTTGACAAACTCAGTAAGTTAGGTACAAACCTGTATGTCACCCGGTGGCAAGCCAACTGGCTCACAGACAGGACCCAGGAAGTTAGAACTGGGGAGTCCACCTCTACAAAGAGGCCAGTCACAAGTGGAGTCCTTCAGGGATCAGTCCTTGGACTGCTCCTTTTTGGCATTTACATCTCATTAGTCAAGGCCAATGTCAGTGGTCTCTGACTGACTAAATCTGCAAATGATTGCAAATTAGGAGCTGTCTTTGAATCTCACACTGACACAAATGTTCTCCTAGAGGGGCTGACACACACAAACAACTGGTGTCAGAGCCATGGACTAAAACTAAATGCCAAGAAATGCATATAAATATCCTTTAGGAAGTCATTCACCCCTGGTAACTATCATATTGACAACACACCCCTTAGAGTTGACCCAGTAGTCAGGGACTTAGGGACACATAGATAGTAATCTAGCATTTGACTATCACGTGTCTACAGTGGTGAGGAAATCATTCTATGTTGCACAACTTATAAACAAAGGTATTGCATCTAAGTCCAAGGAAGTCATTGTTCCACTGTATTCAGCATTCATTAGATCTATCATTGAGAATAATGCCCTTTTTGGTATGTACCTAACCAAGCATATCCAGCAACTGAAACGTCCACAGAGGTTCCTCACTAAAAGAATACATGGTGCAAGTAAAATGTCCTATGCAGACTGCCTCATGGCCCTATCCCTGTATTCTGTCTCCTACATGCTTTTGAGGGCAGATCTATGCCTGGCATACAGGACATTGTCAGACCCTACTCTGATGGACTTCCTGCATATCCACAAAATAAACAGTACCAGAATTACCTGTTCTAAAAACGTAAACCTTGCCTGTGATACAAATAGGACCTGCTGGAGAGAGAGGTATGTATCCCAGAGACAATCAGATCTATGGAACAGGCTCCCCATCCATGTGAAGCAGAGTTCCTCCCTAACCCAGTTCAAGTGCAACTTGGACAACTGGATGGGAAACTGGAAATTCATCCCTGGTTTGGCACCTGTGTCTGTCATGGACACAAGGTAACCTGTAAATGGTTCATCTCCCAGACCCATGCTTACACTTATCAAGGGTATCAAAACTTGTCGGAGATTTGGAATGCATAGCTAGGCTTACAAAGGCCTATGATCCTATGCATGCCATTAAGAAGATAAGCCTTCAAATCCTCAGACTGAGACTAGGTCCTCAGCCAAGAATGTCCTCCAAAAACTGACTCTCTTGCAGTGGCTCTAGGTGCTGGAATGACAGCATCATAACTCCATTTTATGTCATTATCCAACTGTAAAACATACTGTGACTTGGCTGATCGTAGCAGTCTTCAGGCTTTCATCCTTCACTCCCCCACAACTACGCTGGGGATTTTTAATGATATTTTACTACTTTTTCAGAATGTGGGTCTGAACATTCAGGGACCTTTTGTCTAGATTGCTGAAGTGTAGACTTTTTGCCAAAATGCCAGTCAATCTTGTCTACCTTCTACAAAGTCCACTTCCCTTTGCAGTCTCCAGTGATATGATATCTGGATGTGCAATAGGGCTCATATATAGCAACATGTGAGGATCCAAATGCTATAAAATGTATTGGGTCTCTTGGGAGTAGGGCGGGGTTGGGAATCTGGCTCACTCCATGGATGCCGTTTGAAAGACATCCAAAAGAGCTTTCTAGACATGAAGAACAGCCACTGACTTAAGGAGTCCAAGACTCAGAAGGTACCTGTATCACATCTGAGAAACCAGAGGCCTCCTGAGATTGCTACCTAATATGCTCTTTCATAAGTAAGGCGGTGTACCAAATGACATGTTCCCTGAAGGAGAATCAGAGGCCAAAAGTTCTCACTATCTGAATGAAAACCTATGGGGAGGGAAGTGATTTTCTATAGCCCAGTTCTTTCTCCTCCTCAGAATCAGAGTTGACAGTTTCTCATGGGGAGACATCATTTTTGCACTTGAGAGGGGGGTTCCAGGCAGAGTTATTCTGAATCTGGCACCAGGCCACACAAACATTGGAGGACATCCTGAGTCAAATTATCCCTGTCAAAGGAGGAAAGCTGGATTTGGCTACCAGGAGGGGGAGCTCCACCAAGAGGCAGTTATCTAAGCATAAGAATGGTATTGGATACAGGTGCTTGGAACATGTGGCTGAATGGTCAACATAGCTTTGGGACTACTTGGGGTAAAATGCATGGATTCCTACTTGAAGGCATATACGTCTTTGAAAATAATTGTACAGATTCCACCCTCCCCTTCTTTAATAAATGTCGGGGGGGGGGGGCTGATGCCTAATTAGGAGCATATAGCCTGGTCTTTAATCCAGTGGGACATGTTGAGGCTTCCTAAGTGATGACATTTAGGGCCTTGGCTATAGTAGGCCTTGGCAGAGCTGGCATCCTCAGACCTAAGGGTTTGCAATGAATTTGAAAGTTCAAGGGTCTTCCTTTCTCCTATGGATGTGCTTCTCTTTTTTTTTCTGGGGGGGGGGGCATTCATCCAACCCTTCCACTGCAGGCCACTAGAGATGGCAAATGATCTTAACAGGACCACAAGCCTGCTTTGCCGAGTATGCAAGGGTTGCCTGTATTCTTAAAGTCTTCACAACAAAACCATGGAAGATACTAGTCACATCAAGCTCTTGTCTTAGTCAGTAAATGCAGTGGCTCTGGAAGTTTTTATGAGGTATATGGTGCTTACAAAGACATCTGGTAGCTTTCTCAAGGGCAATACATCCCACACCTCCATATTTGGAAGTCTATTTCCTAGATGCTTGTACTCATACAATCCATAATCAACAATCCTAGTGGGGTGCTTATCTCCCAATGATCTTCAGTAGTACGAATGGAAAATGCTAAATTGTAATGTACACTCTTATAGCAAAATCGTCCCCAGCAAGTAAGAACTGGAGATGGAGTGGTTGGATGCCACCTATTTATCAGGTAAGCAAAAATGCATGAGGTAAGAAGAGGTCACCCAAGCCTTGGGGAAAGGCTACTCTGCTCTGGGAATCAGGCCAAGCATTCAGCAAAGCCAGAAGAGTTGAATCTGATGCTGAGTATTCTACAATTCAGCGTATATCACGGTATTATTTCTGCTTGTTCATCACAACTGTAACTTTCTTACTTGAACTGCTTGAGTATTTGTTCCCAAAACGAATCTGAAATGAGTCCACTTCAATTAAAGCTGCATCATATTTAACAAATTTAAATGAATTAATGAATAAATAATAAATAAATCTTTCATCCTTCGCCCAGTAGAAATTTAGCCCATTTAATCTGCCACTAATATTTACCATCCTCAAGCTCATTAAACTATTTCTGTAGATCCCTAAGCCCAGTTGCCTTCAAGAAGTGGACGGGCACAGTGGTGCAGCAGAAGCATTGTTGCCTCACACCAAGAGATTCTCAGGTTTGATTCATGGCTGGATTGCCTTCTGTGCAGAGTCTGCATGTCCTCACTGTGTTTGTGTGGGTTTCCTCCAGGTGCTCCAGTTTCCTCCCACATTACAAACACATACATCTGTAGTGTTCCTCCCTGGGCCTCTGCTGAAAATTGGCTTAGTTCCAAGTCAGACTTTCCTGGTAAACCAATGTAAAATAAATAATAAAGAAAGGTGACAACCCACAAATGTTAGTTTTTAGTTTATTCACACTACTGGTATATTTTTCCTCCACTGACAATATCAGTGAATTTTAATCGACTGAGGATGCCAAGAAAGAAGAAATCCACAGGCTCCAGGCCTAACCAACAAGTTTAGAAGACAAATAAAACAAATATGCCACTAAATTCATCAGGGAGCAATGGGCCCCAATTGTGGTAGAGAAATTGTAAGTTTCTGTTTCTTAACCAGATTTTTTTGACTTGAGTTTTAGAATGAAGCTCAATACAATACTATGGGAATGGCAGCAATGGGTTAGGATATTCTAAATGCAAAAATGTATGTCACCAGGAAGAGGGAGTAAAGGATCCCACCCAATGATACAAACATTAAATATGTTAAACAAACTGACAGACCTGGAAGTTTTTATAATCAGCTAGTTAAGTCCAGCACTCCTACCAACATGGGTTTTATTGAATAAATGATTCTCTGGAGATTTTATTAATTTTTATTTGTAAGACAGATCTGATCATCACAAAAACTAAAGGGGAAGGTGGATTGGAGGCCATGAGGCATGGAATGGAAGGGTGACTGCATATTTTGGTCGCGGAACCCTGAAGGAGAATTATATCAGACACTTACAAGCTTAGACATTTGTTAAGGGAGTTGGTTTTGCACAGACATCTATATTCAGCACTGACTTTTCCTTTTTATCATTTTTCAGGATGTTGCACATTTTAACTTAACTTATAAGGATTGGTTATTTCTCTCTTAACTTGTTTTAGTTTTTTTTAATTTGCCTATTGGAATGTGATTCACAAAAGCAGAGATGCTTAAAAGATATGGAATTTTGAACATGAGCTATTTTATTTGTATTTCATTATGGAAGCACTATAAATACTTGACTGTTACATGGTTGTACTACATCTGTTTATTGTTCCACTGCTGTTGGTATTGTCTCTGCTAACAACAAAGTACACTTTAAAAATTTACTGAAACAATTTCTGAACAATCCATTTTCTGAACAATAAAAAGTCTGAAAAAAAAAAAAACTGATAAATCCTTTCTCCACAATCAAAAAACAGAACTACTCACATAAATCTAATGATGTTATATGCATTTTAATGTGTAGTTCCCTTCTCCTGCAAGCTGATCCTGGTCTTTCTGAACTAAATGTTTTCTCACTAGCAAACAATCAGACGAGAAACAGTAACTAATTTAGACCACCTTTAAGTAACAAAAGTTACTCTGTCGAAAACGCAAACTGTTGACAGTGTAATAATCGACACGAAAATGTTGAAACCCCCGAAAACCGAACACACACAAAAAACCCCCGAAAACACCCAAACACAACACAAATTGCTCTATGCAGGGGGGCAAGACCCCCACACCCCCCGCTACTTAAATATACCAACTCTGAGATCGCACAACATTGCAGTAAATGGAAATCTTCCCTTATGGAGATTTCCGTTTACACGTGCGATGACTTTCGCGTTCAACATTTTGGTGCCGACAATATCAGCTTCGATATTGTTGGCCTTCGACAGGGTGAAGTAGACTCAATAATATTATACAATATTAGAATTCCTACCTGCAGCCTGATTCTGTAGATGCATCTACCTAATTTATTACTTTGAGGTAATCTCCTGCAATAACATAAATGAAAACCACTAATTCAAAATGCTTTTTGTTTTAATTCAGCTGTAGGGTCCTGTAACATTCCATGACATAAGATATACCACAATAGTGCTAAGAGATTGTAATTAAAGAGAAAATTGCAAAAGAAAAAAAAAGATGAAAAGAAAATTGCTGCGCTAAATCCCTGACAAATTCTCCTATGCATTTCTCACCCCAAACTAAAACAGCTTCCTCAATAAGCCATAACCTGAAAGAAACATCTGCCTTCTTTTATACCAACTATAATATCCAAAGTATGATCTTCCAGAACTTTGAATACAGTCACTATAAGTAAAAAACAATAAAAGGAAAAGAAAAAGGACTGTAACCTGCATCTGTCATTGCTTAATATGTCAAAAATCACCTATAATGCCACACAGGGCCTACTCCATAAACAATATGTCATCTACCCTTCCTTATTCTCAGTGATTACTTATAGAAAGAAAAAAAAGAAAGGAACAGAAAAACAATGTAAATGTTCATATTAAATGACTACGTTCACCAAAAGAATCGACTGGATAAATGGTACTGTTCTTTACATTAGTCACTGAAATGGGTGCGACCCTTTCATAGTCATGCCCTGCTTAATAAGTATAGTATTTTCCAAGCACATTAGCTAAGACAAAGAAATAAACAGAAGTAAAATGTTATGGAGGCAAGTCCCCCACACAAAATCAAGAATTACGGTAAAAACCTGCCACAAAGTTGACTCCATGTCACTATATCGTTTGGTAGTCATACTTGCAAAGCAGACCTCTCAACTGTCCTTATTTTAGAGGGGTGTTCCAATCTCTAGATCTTAAGTACTTATGCATAGGATGCCTCAAGTTTTGGAGCTTTGTCCCTATTTTCAGGCTTAATTTACTCCTTCAAACAATTTCCTAAATCCCCCATATCATATGTGAGTTTTGAAGCTGTCTAGTGTACATAAAACCACATTAAAAGACCAGCATACTAGTGGCAACAATAATTTAATGAAAGAGAACACATATCTTACACCTCCTTTTTTCTTAAGCAAAAATAAATTAAATGACTGTGTGATTGGATTTTTGCACTGTTGTTGTTGTTTGTCTTTCGGCTTTTCCCGGTTAGGGGTCGCCACAGCGGAACTCCAGTCCACTAATGATTGGCAGTTGTATTTTATGGTGTCGAGTTGCCAGCCCGACACTCAACCTTCAATGAAGACACGCCCATTCAACGCATGTCCTTCAAACGTCCACACGACTGTGGGGAGGACATGCAGACTCCACACAGAAGGCACTCCCAACCCAAGCCGAGAATCGAACAGGAGAACCTCTTGCTGTGAGGCAACAACGCTATCGCTGCACCACCGTGGAATTTTTGCACTACAGTTCATTAAAATCTACAAATTTTACACTGTATCCTTGATAATGTGCTTTTATGTGTACAATATTTTTGTCAAACTCTACTTTTAAATATATTTCTGCATCATATCTCACATTCCTACTGGTAGCAGGAAGAGTTAAGTATTTAGTATTCACATTTATGCTAATTAGATAGCCAGACTTTTAGCTGGATGTTCTTACTTTTCAGCAGCTTTTGTTTCTACTTTCAGTGTCTGCAGGTTGAGTGGTATATCTGAAAGCCATTTTCTTTACCCTCTGCTATACAAGTCCATGAACTTTAGATACCTCCCACCTCAGGACCTTAAGTGCTGCAGTGGCTCCCCTTGTTAGCACATCGATATGAAGCACTCTGGTGTGTGAGAGCTGGGTTCAATTCCCCAAACATAACATTGAAGGTGAAGAAGGCATTTAAAGACAAACTATATGTGACATTGACTTTTACTCAGAAACAGTGCTGTTTCCCCAATGCAGAAGAACATGCAGAAAAGTCTAGTTCTAAGACAGCCAGTGAATTACACTTTAGCCAAACACCTTAGATGGAAGCTGAGGGAAAGACATGCTTTGTTAAAGATACAGGAGATGGTGCTAGCTTTAAGGTCTAAGTAGTACTGAAATGAAGCAACTGTTGTGAAGGACTCTCGACTGACTGCAGACATTCATAGAATGCTGTATTAGTACACATGAAAGATGCAGATCACACAGAATCTAATTTACTTCTCTAGGAGGAAAATCACGCAAAGCTTTTTTTCACCCTTAGAAGTCACCAGGAAAACAGGACAACACAGAAGTCGTTTGAACCTGGTGCAGAACTCCAAAAAAGTAGTAGCAGCTCTTATTCTTCATTGAATAACTGATTTCACAAGTCCTTAGTAAATCAGACTGAATGCTAGCCAAACATAAAAAGTCCTTTCATAACTGCTTCAGGTAACACCAAGTCAGTATAACGAAATGTAAATTCCCCACGGAAAGGGTATGGAATGGTTTGGTGAAGTGTTAAGCAATGAATCTGGTCTGAGTAATTAGTTAATCAATCTAACAATAGACTTCATGAACATAGTTCTAAATAACAACTTCATATACTTCAATGGGGAGTTTTTTAGGCAAAAAAGTGGGGTTGCCATGGGTGCCCCTTGTGCTACAACTTATGCGAATATAGTTTTGCATAAATGGGAAACGGAATTTATTCACTCCACTGATTGGAGGCAGTACATCTGTTTCTACAAAAGGTACCTTGATGACATATGCATCTTATGGGCTGGTTCCAAACAGCAATTTCTTGAATTTATGGATTACTTGACCAATACCACAGATTTCCTCAAATTTACTTATGAAATTAATAACACGACCCTGCACTATTTGGATATTCAGTTAACAAAAAATTTGAACAAACCAGGCTTTGCTTCCAAGATCTTCAGAAAAGACATATATTGCAATTCTTATCTGCATTTTAATAGTGGGCACCCCCCATATATTAAAAAAGGCATTATCAAGGGGCAATTAAGTACGAGCTTCCAGAATGTGTAGTACCAAAGATTTATTTTTGGAGGAGGCAGAGTTCCTTAGAGACCTATTTTTAAATAGGGGTTATCCATCTGCATTTTTTCAAGCCATATTTGAGGAAATTCTGGAGAAAAGGGATCAGCACTTCCCCCACTTTTGGGTGTAGGGACCTTTACACCTAGGGTGCATGAAGCATTAAATTTCAATGCCCATAATAATTTTGTATACACATACTCGCAGGATGCCTTGTTTATTGAAAGCACTATTAAAAACTTTTGGCCTATTGTCTCTTCACACGAGGAATTCACTGGCATTTTACCTAGTAAAATATCTTTCATCAGAAAAAGGAATATCAATCTAAAGGGTATGTTTGAGCAAAACACCTGTATGGGAGACAAGGTACAATATCATGGTACTATCAAAAGGAAAGGGACTTTTCCATGTGGCAGGTGCCACCAATGCTCATTTATTGCCAATATTGACCAGGTGCACATCTCCTCACGTAACATCACATTAACATCTAGGAACCACTATTCTTGCAATTCTTCAGGAGTGGTTTATATAGGGCTTTGCCAGAACTGCCCATCATTTTATGTGGGCAAAACAGAGAGGGAACTGAAACGTAGGATATATGAACACATGTATGATGTCAAAAATAAGAAAGAGTCTAATGTTTTCTTTAAACACTCTTTGACTTGTGCCAACATGTCCATTCGGTTTTTCGTTCTTGACAAGGTCCTTCAAGATTTGAGAGGAGGGGACTGGGAAACAGCACTAAATATTAGAGAATTGATGTGGCAACTAAGACTAAATGCCACAAAACATCCAGGATTGAATGACGGACTTAGTTTGGCTAGTATTCTCAAAGCCAAGAGAAATAAGTTATAATGTTCATCATTCACAGAAAAATTTGTACCCCCATCAGCAAACATTATCTCCCCAGTATCTTTATTCCTTCCAAGTTGTTAAACTTGGTTAACGACACACTTTGTATACTGCATTTTTAATTATTTGTTTTAACATGGTTTATTATGCTAAAAGTAATTTACATCAAGTTTTTCACTTTTTATTATTGTACATTTTATGATCAGTTTGCAAGTATGTCTTATGCTAGTATTTTTTAGATGTATTTTTAAATAACGCATCTGCAACAGCTACCATTGGTAGAATATTTCTAGCATTGGTTTAAAGTTTTTAAACATTTAGTGGACGAAACATGTTTTTAGTATTTACAGCAGTGATTTATTTAGAGCTGAATTTTTTCTGTTCTCATGCATATTTTTAACATTACGTTGAGAAATGTAACGTCATATTTATTATTATTTTTCATGAGCATTTTAAAAATTTAAAAAGCATAAAGTATTTAGTCATCTGCACTAACTTAAGCATTGTTTTATGAGAAAATTATTCCATAATTACTATTGGTCAATGACGAAAACAATCAATTAATTGGTTTGAGTTTATTAATCTAAAACTCCTTGGCCATAGTAGTATAAAAGCAATGTTGTTAGCTTTAACTGGTACACTTGAAAAAGCCCGTTAACGGGCGAAAGCGCTTGTGATTTACTTGTCTCGTTTGTTGGAATAAAGCAGTTTTGTTTGGAATCCATCGTTTTCTGCTATTTTTGCTTTACTTGGTAACACCTGGTATCTCTGCAGTTGCATTTTTAAACTACGTGAGCTTGATTTTTTTACCGGTGAATACTCACTGTCACCGGAGAAGGAACTCAGGTCATTCGCACTTGCTACTTTTTTGGTTTGGATCTTGTTGCTTATAACGAAATGTAAACATACATCACATAAGATGTTTACCTAGGCTTGGTTTAAGGTGGCCATGGGAAGTGATTCTATGGATCCTTCTCAGCTGTACATCCAGAATTTCTCCTAATTAGCTGGTGGGACTGCAGTTCTAAAAATGCTATGGATTAAACAACTTCAGCAAATTCATGTAGCCTCAAAGCTGTAGCTTACTTCGAGAACTTCTTTTCCCTTGGCCATCACAACTCTCAACTGTACAGAATTTTGCAGAATATCCAGATTTTTGCCTCGTATTTTTGGTCCATTTTTCATAAAATTGCAGTTTTCTGGCAAATTAGTGGCAACTCATTAAAGATTGAAGTTAGAAAATAATGACAGACATTTGAGTTTCAGGCTTCATACAGGTCAGAAAATACATGCTAATGCAAAACCTGTTATTCTGTCAACTTTCTAAGTTTGTAAGAGCAATATTTAAAATTTGTCCCTATTTTGGGCCTTTGTTCCAATTTTATGTATAGCTTTGTCCAGATTCCTTGCTCTAGGAGGTTCAGAAGTATGTCAGCCATCAGATTTTAGCTGCCAGGGTTAACTACTGCTGTGTCAATGGGATAAGTGCAGAGCAATGCTGAACAAGAGTCACCTTATACTGACCTAGAGTCATTGCTTGTTACTCAAGAACCTTGTCTTATTTTTCAATCCTTTTCTTAATCTCAATGGTAACTTGTACTGCTTGTTGCACCAGAAACATTAAATTTATCAAGGCACATGATGCATCCATCTTCATGCCATGTGAAGGATAATTTTAGCATCACTCTGTATAAAATCTTTCAAAACTCTACCACATAGCAACAATTTTAAGACTGGGTCAGCCTGCCTATATCTAAATTGCTGTAGCTGTTACAATACAATATAAAGCCCCTAAATGAAAGTGTAACTTTTTATATAGTAAGGTGGCAAAAACAATGCCGCATGGCAGAATTTTTAATACTTGGTCAGCCTGCCTTAATGTAAATTCTTGCAGATGTTATAATACTCTTACCCCTTTCTCAGGTAATCCCTTTCCCTTAAAGTGTCACTTTTTATATAGGCAGGTGGCATCAGATAAGCAAACAAAGAGAAATGTATCCCACTATTTCAAACACTGGAATGAAGAGGTAACTCTTTCCTGCTGTCTTATTGCATCACTCATTAGCATCACTGCAACTTCCGATTTTTGATACGGACATGAGAAACATAAAATAATAGTTAAATATTATGTCTAACATGTTTTCCCTAATACAACACATCTGCACTTTAAAACCAAGTATAACATAAAGTGAACAAATTAAAAATAATTATAATAAAACAGATGTAACATATATGTATTTTAACAGAAATATGACCAAAAGTGGAAACACATAACATGCAAAATGAATTTCAGCAAAAGAACAGGAGAGTTTTGTAAAAAAAATAATGAAGTATAAAACAGCTGTGAGGGATTTGGGCACCTAGGTTGATAGCAACCTGACTTTTTGACCACCACATTTTTTCCATTGTACGGAAAGACTTCTACATGGCCCACCTCATAAGTAAGGGTATCTCATCCAGAAACAAGAAGGTCATAACATCCTTGTATTCTTCCCTTATAAGGCCCATTATTGAGTACAACACATGTACCTCGCAAAGCACATGCAGCAGCTGGAGAGACCATAGAGGTTCCTCACCAAGAAAATCCAGGGCCTCAAACATCTACCATACACAGATAGGCTAAAAACCCTATCCCTCTACTCCGTTTCATACAGGTGACCTCTGGCATACAAGGCAATCATGGACCCCACCTTAATGGGACTGCTGCATATCTGTAAGTCAAGCTCCACTTGAGCAACTCACATTCGTGGCATCAAACTGGTCTGTGACATCAACAGGACTTGTTGGCAGAAGAGATTTGTGTCCCAGAGACTCCCCCATCTATGGAATAGGCTTCCTCTCCATGTCAAGCATAGTACCCTCTTTATTCCTTTTTAGGCACAACCTGGATAACTGGATGGGAAGCAGAAAATATACTCCCGGGATTCTAACTGTCCCTGCTGGACAGGATCACTGGGTGCTGACTTGTCTAAACATGAGCTAAACTCTTGGCTAGGCTTATAAGGGCTGGCCAATAGCCTAGTAATCGCCTATGATCCTATGATAAAAATAAAGCAAGAAAAGTAAGAATACAAATCCATTAAACATTAAGAAGTCTCCCTTGGTATCACACTGATTCATTTGCTCCCCAATACTGACTTGCAGTGGCATTTCAAAACATTGTTTCGTGCATCTCTCCATTTTCAGAGGGAAGCAACTTTTGTGGAGATTCACCTTATGTCCATGCACTGAAGTAAGAGTCAGGCATGGAAAGATCTCATCGGCAGCTGACTCAGATTTCCAGTTATTTACCTAACAACCTCACCATGCTGGTTGGTAGGCATTTTGCATCACTCTACTATACCAACCTCTGTGTGTCCCTGTCCAGCAGGGACTCCATCCTTGGACCCCTACTATTCTCTCTCTTTACCAACCGACTTTACTCTGTCACTCCCCATGCCAGTATAATTCAATACGTTGATGACTCTACTTTGATCTGCTCTGCCTCCTCCCTCAATGACCTTCAAACCATCACCCAAAACTCCTTCCTGTCTGTAGAATCCTGGTTAACCAACTCCCAGCTTATATTACATCCCAGCTAAACAAAACTTATGATCTTTTACTCCACTAGAATCAGCTCTTCCACACCATCCTTCCACATCTTCTCCAAAAACAAAACCATGATCACTCCTACTCTCCATACCAAATTGCTAGGGGTTACAATTGACAATAGCCTGAAATTTTACCTCCATATAGACCAAGCCATCACAAAAGTTCACAAATAACTTGGCCTCCTACATAGAAATAACCATTTCTCTAACAAACAGCACTAAAATGACAATTGCCTGGACACACCTTCTATCAACACTCCTATATGCATCCCCAATCTTAACAAACCTCAGCAAAACTGGCCTTGCCAAACTTGAAGCCTGCTATAATAAAATCTGTAAATTCACTACCAATGCTTCCTACAAGTCACATCACTGCCTGTCACTCAGACAACTTGATTGCCTTGAACTCCCTTTGCTCCTTCAATTTAATCAACTAACATTAGCTCATACAATTCACCACCACCTAGAAAACACCCCAGGATAAGCCCCATCCCCTAGATCCTGAAAGCCATCTTCTTGACCCTTACTGCTTTGCTACACCACTTCTGAAACCCTGAACTCTCAGTTCTATCTGTTGCACCCCCAACAGTCAACCTAAACTCTATAGTGGAATTGTCTCTACTGAAATTGTGCACACTGTACATAATTACAAATTTACACGAGGTATAATATGCTGCTACTACAGTTCCTACTGTTTAATGTATCAATGTACTACATTAATGTCTTACATTTTTTATGTACTTTATAAGTTTCAAGTTATTATTATTTCTAATATTTTTTTAATACTTTGTTACTGTATCACGCTGCAGCTTTTCTCCCCGGGCCTCAACTGAAAAAGGTCTCATGTCCAGCTGGACTTTCACAGTAAACAAATATAAAATAAATAAATAAGTGAAGACTTGTAGAGGGGTTCCTGTACCAATCGCTTCCAAAGATTAGGTGAAAATGCATCAGCTGCTATCACCCTTCTCTGATAAGATCCTCTAGTACAGAGTTCACTAAGTGAACCCAGGTTAACTCAGCCAAAGTAAAGGTTTTATCCCTCTGCTGCAAACCTGGTATTTATAATGAATGCTTTGATTAATAAACAGCAGACTACAAGCATTTGCACAGATAGCCTACTGCATTATATTAGCAAGAAACATTTTTTTCCACACCTAGTGTAAAGAATATGATAATTTATCAGTATTAGACAGATTTCTGTGGTAGTAAGAAAAGTAATTGTGAAAGAGTGTCACCAGCAAATCAGTATAAAACATCAGAAATCCAAAATTATTATGCGGAAGGGTCACAGATCAAGGGTCGAATGGAATTTAGTTTAGTAGGAAGTGTGCAGGTAAGTGTGCAAAAATAATCTGAAGGTTAGAAGGACAGAGTAAAACTGACAAGATGACACAAAGAGAAGGAGAGATTACACTGATATAAGAGGAGAAAAATCGAAAAAAAGATGTACAAAATATCAGTATATATATATATATATATATATATATATATATATATATATATATATATATATGTGCCTACGATATACTAGAAATGAAACAGGACTCCTATGGCACCACAACAAAGGGCTGTAATGTGGGGATAAAAACGGTGAATGTTCATTAGTGGGTGGGTGTGGGTCTATGTTCGCACATTGAATATAAATTGCAGCAAACGGCTTATAATCGAACATTAAACAGTGAAACTTTAAACTACCGAAAATGCTTAACATCGAAAAATAATTCATTGAGTGGCGATAGCTGGCCAACATCGCGAACGTAAGCAACACTCCCCCCACTATGTATACCAACTCTGAGATCACACTACAGTGGGGAATACGGCAAATTTAAAAAAAGGCTTATGGCCATTCAATAAATTATTTTACGATGTTAAGGATTTTTGGTAGTCTAAAGTTTTGCTGTTTAACATTTGAGTAAAAGGCGTTCGCTGTAATTCGTATTCACTGCACGAACATAGACCCGGTGTGTGCAGCACGTAATGTTACAGCTTCACAACATTTGAACTCCAGTTCAGTTCTCAGTAGAGGTGCCTTCTGTGAGTAGTCTGTACACTTCTACTGTGTTCATGTCCGTTTTCAGTAGGTGTTTCAGTTTCCTCCTGTATCCCCAAACACATGGTCTAGGTGAACTGGTGTTCCACCAAATTGCTCATTGATGTATGTGTGTCTGTGTGTGTCTGTTTTGTGATTGAATGACATCCTTTTCAGGTTTATTTCCTCCGTCTTGTCTCACAGGAAAGACGTGAGATAGGTTCTGGCTCCTTAGCTACAATGAATTGGATTATATAAGTAATCTGAGAGTGAATGAATAAATACATGTCCATTAGTCTTGTACCTACTTAGTGAGCCTTAGCATGCTGCACATAATGCATCAATATATAATGCCACAGCTACACTATTTATTGCAGTTCCAGGAACTTTGTAGTTCTATCTTAACAGAATGTTTGATTTCGTAGTCCAGTGATGGGGAGAAGGTAAGTGCCATACAGTTGCTACTGCAAATGAAAGAAAGGTATCTCCATCTTTGCTGTTGGGCCTTCAAACTTAAAGGTCCTTAAGAAATATATTAACTCCTGTCTAGTTTACAGCAAGGATACCAGGGATCAGTCAAGCTGGAAATCCAAAACACAGGTCTCTTTCAGAAGTGAATCTGTACAAATTCAAGATAATCCAAAATGCAAACCTATATTATACATGATAATATTGAAATGGTAATTTTTGCTTATATGTTACAGCCTGAACATTAATAGTTCTTTAAACTTCTGGTTTCTAGTTCTTTTAGATTTGTTTTGCTGCTGCCTTTTATTTAAAATGCAAAGACATATATGTTTCCTTTTGGATATCTCAGCGGATGTTTAACAGTGTGCACAAATAATAATAAAATACACAAATTAAAGAAGCAAAAGCACTAACTGACATTAGTATGGGATAAATCCTCTGTAGTAGTGAGGACTACAGCACGCAAACTTAAAGAATCATGAATCACAGACTGTAAAAGGCAGCTGGGCCATATGGTCATTAACATCTTGCCTTATTTCCTTTTTAAAGGAGTGATAGGCCAGTCATATGGGGGAGGGGGTGAATTTATGAATAACCATCCAGTTGTCTAATTCCTTCTTAAAGGAAGATAGGGTGTCACACTGCCTGATCTAGAGTTTGTTTATGGGTTTGTCCAACAGCCAAAAACAAAACTTTTCAAGACAAACCCAAGTAGTAAAACAGTAAAACAGGAACAATCAATGTGAAACATTAACATAACAGACACAAACAAATAATATACAATTATACAATGATAGCTCATCACTATTCAAAAAATGTGCATGCTCATTGGTCTGCCCAACCAGTGTGCCCATTGTAAATCGAGTATATACCAATAGAAAAAAGTCTGGCCACTGAAGAGCAACTGGACTTTCTTCTACAAGTATATGCTAGGGCATACATCTCAACTGTCCAGATTTTCACACAATTTCCAAATATTTTTCTCAAATCTTTTGTCTGGTCCTCATAAAATTTGTGGTTTTCTGGTAAATCACTGAGAAGTAAAGTCACTAAATAATGGCTGGATTTCAGTTTCAGACTTCACATCCTTCAGACAATGCACGGCAACACAAATCTTGTTATTTTAGCAGCTTTCAAAGTTTATAAGAGCAACATTTACAATCAGTCTCTATTATGGGGCCTTTGTCCCCTTTTATTTAACACTTTGTCCACACTTCTTGATCGAACAGGTTGAAAGGCATATAGTAAATACAAGGAAAATCAGGTACGTTCTGCAGAACTAAAGACATGTATCTGATTTTTCTTGTGTTTCTGCCCTGTCTCACTCACACCTCTAAACTTTACAGATTTTATAGTTAAAAAAAAAAACAGTGGAGATCTACCTTTCTCTATTGCTTGTTTTCAACAGCACTGAAGTACTGTGCAAGCATGGGAACTAAGTCCCATACACATGTGCAGTACATCAACAAACATGGAAGAATGAGGAAACAACACAGAGAAACGGTGTCATTACACAAAGGCATTATTTAAGAAAAAGAAGCAATTTTTTTTCTTACATAACGTCATTGTATAATAGCAATAACCGCTTGTGGGTATGAGTATACGAGGAGTTACCCATGGTTGGATTTGTTTAATTACTCGCACATCAGCCTGGTGGTCAAATCAACTGTGAAATTGTTTAAGCCCAGTTGCAGAACATTTTGTTTCTGTACATGGGGGAAATAATCAAAGCATTTTTTTCAGCGTTTTGGCATGACCACATATGGAAAATGGGGGAAATTTTAAGGAAGAGTTAAACAGGTTAGAATGCAGGATGATAATAAATTTTAGAAAACTGTTACCCAGGGGCATGAATATTGATGGCAATTTAACTTTGCAAGCTATTGTATTGAGCAGGTAAACTTATGGGCATAATTTAGTGGACATTAAGAATATTTAAGGTGTGTTAGTTTGGATTTTGTATATGAACCAAGAATAACATGCTTTTTACACGATTTTGGAATGGAATACTAAAATGCATCTGCTAATATGCACTTTAGTATGATGTGCAAATAGTTTACATATTCTGTTTTTATTAATGTGCTTTTTGCCTTAAGTTGCATACTTAAAAATGCATTATGTATAAAATGTATTTGTAATACAGAACTTAGGATGTGCTATCTAAAATACTGAAACTTAATTAGAATGGGTTAATTGAATTATTGGCAGTATTATTGATGTTGGATGATATAAAAGAAGGGGTATGTTGATGTATCATTATTCCTTTGAAGGCGAAAGGCCGAGGTACCAGAATGAATAAAATAGAGAATTTTTCTGGTGTCTTATTTGATGGAAGACTAGATTAGCTCTGTTTTTGTTGGTGCAACTTTAAGAGTTTCTATAGTGGTCACATCAAGCCTACTTTGGGTAAATCCTCATCTACCCACACTTACTCATCGGTTATTGTTTAAATAATACACTACTATGTAAAGTGAAAGCTACTGTCTATCACCAAGTTTGACATTTGAGCATAGACAAATAATTCACAAATAAAACATTACCATATAAAGTGAAAAGTACTACCACCAAGTCTGAATTTGTCTACAAATTCTTAAGTTGAAACCTAGTGCCACAATCTGTTTGAAATGGTAGCCCGATGACTGCAAGTACAATTGTGGGCTATATCAATCTTGAACAGGAAGAGGCACTGCCCCTTCCTTGGAATCAGAACTCTGAGGATCTGTTTACAACAGGACAGTATAATGAAGAGTCTGCTGCTACGACATTTTATTGCAAGTGATTTCCTGCAATGAGATGCAATAAGACAACATGCTAATGATCACAGCAGGGCTAGCCACCTTGCAGTATGAACACTGGCTTTAGATGACTGTTACTTTTGATGCAACACCCCAACCTCCAAGTGGGAAAAGGGGTTAGGGATAGATGATGGCTAATGGTTCTACTCAAAAGCTGAAAGCTAAGCACCTTATCAGGCTGCAAGATTGGTATGACTTTCATACTGACACTGGTTTTAGAAGATGAGAATGACAATTACTCATGGCTATCCTTCACATCAATTAGAATAACTAAGTGTTGAACTATACTTTCAAATTATGAAAATGATAGTGTAGGACACTGCTCAGAAGCGATTGTTATCCACCACTACTATTCCACATGAATAGCACCCTCTTACTGGTAAAGAAATATGTTGTTTGTGCATGCTGAAGTCAATCCAGAAAAGGGGCACTACAGTTTTATTTATCATCTATTATTTTGCAGACTGGCTACTGCAGAACAACAGAGTATGAAGGACAACTTCTCGCAAGTGTCATTTTTGCCTCATCATAAAGTATGCCTGTCTTCCATTAACCTAACCCCAACAGTGTCACATAAATTGAAAACATAATTTAGATATTGCTC
>NC_056751.1:359451815-359509315 GCF_019279795.1 Protopterus annectens
ACAGCTTCTAGCAAACAAAATTCTGCCTCCCCCTTTAATTCCTTTATATCGCTATACTAACACCCCTTTGGACTGATATCAGGTTCTGAAGTTGTCTAACTTTCTCTATGCATATTAAGCATTTCATGCTTCCACTGATGTCAATAAATAATCAAGAGTCCAATCCTTATGAAAATACAGATGCTCAAGATCAACTTTTCCTTTTAATTCTAACACTGGGTTTCTTGGTGTGGGCACAGTTGCTTCAGTGGAGATCTTTGGAATGAGGAGAAAATAATGAAAGATTTCTTCTGTTGGAAACCCCCTAAAAAATAAAAGGTCAGTGCATACCAAAAAACTGACCATCACAGAAGCAAGAAATGAACCATACCACCAATTAATAATTCCAAATGTACCCATCAGTGAAGTCCAAAAATCTGAAGGTCAGTACAGAGAAACAGAAGCATACAAGAACTCCCCTCCCTCCCAAAAATAAGGCCAATGCCATCCACAAAAGGGGGAATAATTCAACCATATCACAGCATACTTTAACTACTGTTTAATTATAGTCAGAAAAAAGTACAATTGTCTAAGAACTTACCACAAAAGTAAGTGTTTGAATGAATTACTACTGCAATAATACTAGCTGAGAGGACATATCCTGCCAAGGATACCATACAGCCAGACAGTTGACAAAAGCTTGGACATACTTTCTATCTGACCTAAGATTCACAAACAAGACTACATGCTGGTACTTAAGGAACATACAGGCATGAACATCCTCAGAGCATTCATTGTCTTAGGAAAAGGACTGAGGTTAATATTTTGATAGACTTAAATAAAGATAGAAGAAACAAAAGAAATTCCACTTCAGCCTTAAAAAAGGGGAGAAATAGCCAGGAATAAGAGGGCAGAGAGTGAGTGAGTGAGTGAGTGAGTGAGTGAGTGAGTGAGTGAGTGAGTGAGTGAGTGTGTGTGAGTGTGTGTGTGTGTGTGTGTGTGTGTGTGTGTGTGTGTGTGTGTGTGTGTGTGTGTGTGTGTGTATATGCTGCAACAATGATCTATCTAAATACCTACTTTTATGGCAAGTTTTTACATAAGTGTACTACAGCCTTAGATTACTACTGCAGTAATGCTAACTATTAGGACAATTACCAGAGCTTTTAGGTAGATAGGGTGAAGGATTGAGAGACAGACTTTGAAGAATGGATCTGGCAAAACCTGATCTGGTTCTATAAAAAATATTTGTTTTGTAATATTTGGGGAAGGTGTGAATGGAAGATCGAGTAGGAGCCTCTAAAGTATATCTGGAGTCAAGACCCTTGAAAATGCACAAGGAGAAGCTACAGCTGTAGTAAGTAGTGTGTGCCAGAGCTGTATCTAGCTATTCTGGCATCTAGTGCCATCCCTTGATCTGGTGCCACCCTAAATTTTTAAGCTAAGCAGCACAATAAAAGGTCTATTTCTGCATTCTGGATCTGGTGCTCCTTAAGCCAGATCAATTATTTCCCATCTATGCTCTGCAAGTCAGACATGATGAGCAGAAAAGGTCCATTCATGATCTGGTGCTCTTCACTTAAGGTGCATGCCAGATCCAGATCTACATTCATTAACTCTGACTGCTTGAGAAGCAAAAAAAAAAGGGATGTCTGTATTTTTTTAACTATAGTAAACTGCTTATTATATTCGGCACACATGGAGCATTTAAGACTTTCATTTCTGACAGCAAATGCAATACAAGCATTTATTTCTGAAAGCTAGAATTGCACTTAAGACAGACTGTGATCTGCTGATTGTGCCCGATGTGAGGTAGTGCCATCTGTGCCACAGGGAATAGGGCAGTGCATGTGTAACATATGCCTGCATAGCTAGCTGGAGTTTTCCAAAGGATTTTATGTCATTTGTATATCAAACGAATTTGTACAGATGCTTGTGTTAAAAATGTATATGTAAAGCTGCTTACTGATTGTTTGAAAAATGCATCAATAGTGGGTCCTGCTGGACAGAACAAAATATATAAATGCATGTCAGGCTGTATTGTGGTAACTGCTGAAATTTATATATGTTAACAGAGGATGCTGAAAGGGAAGGGGTTAAGCTCAGTCCAGCTTACCTTAATTAAAATAGAAATTAAATGACTTGGTTTAGGCCATAAAGATTTTATCTCACACAGGCCAGAATGCAGCCAGAGACACAATGTCTGGTCTGGGATCCTGCTTTTATTGTCCTTAGTGGTGAACTAATTGCTTCCCTGCGGTGCCAGAGAATGGCTGGTTAGTCTCTACAAGAAGGATGAAAGTACTGGAATTGTTTTACAGTCTCCAGATGCCTTAGCAAAACTCTAGGTGTGTATTGCAACACATCTATGCTAGATTCTGGTCAGCTTCTAGTCAGGGGGTAGTATGGGAACCACAGATTCAAGTGACCAGATGTGATGTCATTGTATAGCCAGCATTGAAATTATTTTAGATATTAGTAAGAGATGTGAGGGAAGTCACTCGGCACTCTGTTATTGGAACTGACACAAAACACAATTACTTCATCTTGCCTTGCTTTAGTAAGTAACCAAAGAATTGTAATTCTTTGGTCAGTTAGAAAAATAGTGAGATTAGCTAAAATAATTGTTTTCTTTATCTGTCTGAGGCTTTCCATCTGTATTATTTTTTATATTTCATGTGAATTGAAACGTGTTTATTGTAAATAGATATTCAGCAGTTTCATGTCTTCTGTTTTATTATTTATTACTAAATATAGCTAAACCTTTCATTGTGTCTGGTCTTTTAGAAAATAGTTTAACCTTGGACAGTAACTTCATTTATTTGGTGGCACTGTGGGCTTCATGCTCCTAAAAGTGTTGCTTCTTGGCTTACAAACATTACCATTTGTATGGTATTAATTAGTTTTACAAAGAGTAATTAATGGGGTACCCTAGTAAGAGCCTTAAAATAGCTAGCTGGAGGCAGTATGGGCATAGGGGACATGGTAAATCTGTGTTAGCCTTTCCAGGTGTGTGTGTGTGTGTGTGTGTGTGTGTGTGTGTGTGTGTGTGTGTGTGTGTGTGTGTGTGTGTGTGTGTGTGTGTTTTAGAATCAAATCTCAAAGAGAGAGAGAGAGAGAGAGAGTGTGTGTGTATGTGTGTGAGAGGGAGAGAGAGAGAGACAGAGAGCTCTACTTGGAACAGGGATACAGAGCACTGGTTTCTGCAGACAGAAAGGTGAAGTCTTATTTGGGGCCTGCAGAGAAAACCCCAGCCCTAGGACTGAGTATGCTCCCTGTGTGCTCTTAAGGGAAACTGTGCTTGGTGCAAACAGCTGTACCTGAAAATACTGTGTGTATCCATTTTTTTTCTAAGTGTACATTCCCCACCAATGTCAGTGGTGAGGACTGAGGCTCCTTGATTACTGCCAAGAGGAGGGATGTCACACCCCCTAACACTTTGCACCCAGGTTGGATGCCCCTTTCACTACCCTTGCTATGCCTATGGGGTGTGCTTTAATGTGACCTTAGAGGGATTTGCCATTGGAGGAATAACAGAAAGAAATGGCAAGGTAAATTGATCTAGATATGGTCTATTTAGAAACTGGAAAACCCTGATTTTTACATTCAAAAGAAGTTAATAACTGATCAGACTTTCTAATGTTTTTAGTCTTGTCCAAGTAGAATCTTGGCCTGTGTATATCCAGCAAGTGAAGAATACCTTCTACCTTAGTTATAGGACTGGAAACATGTAGGGAGGTGGATAGTTTCATTTAAGGGCATTTCAATAACCACTGTAGGCATAAAACAAGGGTTTGTCCTGAGGGTCACCAAATATCTATAAAATGTCAGAAAAGGGAGAACATATATAGACATATGGGGTTGGAATTCTGAAACCACTTTTTCAAATGTTAAGGCCTCTAAAGTACTGCTTTCTAATGCAAATTTTTAATGATGCAGAAGAAACAGGTTCAAAGGGTAGTAGAGTTAATTTTTCAAGAACATAATTCAGGTCCTGAGGAGGAGAAGGAGTGGATTTTTTGAGAAGCATGATACCCATCCATGTGAAGCTGAGTTTGTCTATTACCCAGTTTAATTGCAACCTAGACCAGTGGATGGGTAATAGGAAATTTACACTGGGCCTGGCACTCGTATCCCTTATGGAGAGATGTAGCTTATAAATGCCTAGCCCTCTATGTCCTATTTGGATACAGGACATCATTATTCTTTTGGGAAAACTTGCCTAGGCTTAGAAATTATGTGTATGATGCCTGTTAGGAAATGTCTGGCTTTAATGTAAAGAAAGAGGTGAATCAGTTGGGTTGCAGACTGAAATGGCTGATAAATGCACCTTAATGGAGGAATATAGAAACCTAAGTTGTGAAGCCCAAACAAATATTTGAGAATGAAAGGCACCCTTGTTTGATAAGGATCTGGTCCCTTTGGCACCACATAGAACATCTCTTCCACTTAAAAGTATATGGTTTTCTTGCTGCAGGTTTTCTAGCTTCCTCAGAGTAAAGTTGTCTGAAAAGAATTAGAAGCTTTTCATCAAGACTGTGAGGTTCAGCGTCTTTAGGTTTGGATGAATTAGAGAGCCCTTTTATTGTGTGAGCAATCCATCCTGTGGATAACGTGGCAATTGCTCCTGGCAAGATGGAAAAGAAAGGAGAACCAGTGTTGTCTTGACCAAAAGGATCACCAAAACCATTTTCAGGTTGTTTTTTTTGAATATTTACAAGGACTATGGAATAACAGGAAATGGAGGGGAAAGCATGCTCACATTTTTACTTTCCATTGAAAGCAGAAGTCATCTTCTCTCTAGGCATTCTTGTAAGGGACTCTGGAGTAAAAAAGCCTCAGATGATTGTTCACAGCAGCGACAATGATATCTATTGGGAGGTTTTACACCAATGGACAGTAAGACCTCTCTGCTTAACATCCATTCATGAGGGTCTACAGTGGATCTGCTCAACTAGTCTGCCCTTGAATTCAGTTTAAATGGGATGAACACAGCTTGGACAAAAATACTGTATTGAAGAGAAGGGCACCAGATATCCTTGCCAGCCTGCAAAAGTGGTAAGACTTTATTTATTTGCATTTTTTTTTCTGGGAAGGTCCACTGGGCCTAGATGAGCCCATTTTCAATGAAGGCCTGGGGAGAAAAGCTCCACAAGAAAGTTTCAACAATACATTTGTAATACCAGCAGCACAATTACACAAACCATTGGTACATTAGATTCAACAAATGACCTACAGTGGAATATAGGATTACAGAAGTAACATGCATGCATGTATAACAAGGTATTTAGTCTTAGTAAACAAACTATGATAGCATTACAGAAGTTAATGTTGCAGTAGCATAGCAAGAATACTCACAGTTAATACAGTCAGGATTCTAGGCCTGCAACTACAATATTTAGATAGGTAGGTATTTCACAATAGAGTGCTCAGGAAGTTGTAGCAAGACAAAATAAGGAAAACAGTAAGTTGTAGGATAAAGGTTGAGATAGGCAGAGGAAAAGTAAAAGGACTGGAGAGAGACAGGAAGGGAGTCAGGTTTTGTGAGATGAAGTTTTGGTGCATGTACATTGCCATAAGGAAGACAGATGTTGATTCAGGTTTTTTTTTTTTAAAGGTAATTGGATTGCTAGTGGTCCTGATTGATGGTGGCAGTGTGTTCTACAGTTTGGCTACAGTAAAGGAGTAAAGCATTTGGCTAGCAGATAAGTTTGTTTTTTCTACTTTCAGGAATAGCTAATTTTCAGATCTGAGATGCTGGTTTAGTAGGTAATGGGGAAGTAGAGAGGATAGGGCCAGACAGATTACTGGTTTGAAAATGAATTTGTGTGCAGTGACTAGCTGCAGGTAGGAAAGAAAGAGAGTAAGTTTGAGCCAGTTTAGAACATGTAGTGATGAACAGTGGTGAGAAGAGTATTTTGCATTGGTTGCAAACTTAGCAATTTTATTATAGCACATTTTCAATTGTGAAGAGGAATGAATGTTGGTAAGGAGAGGGGTCCCATACTAAGAGAGTATAGTAGGAAGGTAGAGGCTAGTGTGTTTTTGGTAGAATGATTGAGGAATTGTTTCTGCTTGTACAGCATGCCAAGTTTTTGGTGGTTTTTTTTTTTTAATACTGTTTTGTATGTGCAGGTCAAATGTGATTTTTTTTCATCTATGATTACACCTAGTAGTCTTGTATGTGAGACTACCTCTTTGGTGGTATTATTTTGGGCCTGAATGGAGAATTCATTCTTATTTAGAGAAACTGTTTTCTTAGGGGTGAAAAGCATGAGTTTAGTTTTTTGGGGGTTTAGGGCAAGATGACTGCTGGCCATCCAGGTTTCAGTGGTTGTGAGGGCACTTTGGGTAACCTGTTATAGTTTAGTTGTGGAGTAAGCAGTACAGATGACGGTAGAGTCATCTGCATATTGAATTATAGATCCTTGAATAAGGATGGTATGAAAGTTGTTGATAAAGATGTTGAAAAGAAGGGGCCCTAGTATGGAACCTTGGGGGACACCTTTGGTTTGAGCTGAAAGAGAATGCTGCCATTTGATAGAATGTTGTCTGCTTGTGAGGTAGATTATGATCCAGGTTAGGGTGGGGCGGGTGAGATGCATTATGTTGGAGAATTTTGATAGAAGAAGAGGGTGGGAAACAGTATCGAAGACCTTACAGAGGTCAAGAAATAGAGAGGAAACAATGTTACATGAGTCTCAAATCCGGTTAACGGTATCCAAGTAGGAGATAAGGGCAGCTGTGGTACTGTCGCCTGGCCTGAAGTCTTGCTGGGTGGGGGATAGAATTTGGTTGTTTAGCAGATGGTTGAGAAGTTGAATGTGAATGCATTTTTCTAAAATTTTAGAGATTGGAAAAAGGACTGCAAAATTCTAAAGTTGGAAATGTCTGTGCTATTTCCACCTTTGTGCAAGGGGAGGATGTATGCCTTTTTCCAGATGTTGGGTATATAGGACTCTGATAGATCTGTTAAGAAGTATACTGATAGGTGTAAGCAATGGGGTTTGCTGATATTTTTAAGAATTTGGGTGGTAGGTTGTCAGGGGCAATAGTGCAAGATCTGAGCTTAAGGAGAAACTTTTTTATAGCTGCCGTGGGTATGGGGGAAAAGGAAAAGCTAGGTGGACAGGGTGCAGTGGTTTGCTGAGAGGATTGATTAGGAAAGGTGGCGGTATCATTAGGGCTGATTGGGGGAACGTGGCTGCCAGGTTGGATATAGTGTTGATGAAGTAGGTATTACAGAGGGTGGCTAATTCTGTAGGTGATTTATCAGGATTTGGACGAGGATTCGTTTTTGAGCCTGGATTTAGTAGAGAATTGATAGAATTCCAGAGTTGTTTGGGGTCTTGCCTATGGTGACTTTGCAGATGCAAGTGGTGTGCATTTTTGTCTTTACTAGATGCTTAACCTGATTGTGGAGTTGTTTGAATTGTAGTAGATCTCAGGGGGTTTTATTTTTCTGCAACTGTTTCCAGTCTTTGTCCCTAGAAGTCATAAGTTGTTTACTGGGTCTGGTAAGCTAGCTGGCATGGGTGGGTTTTATTCTTTTTTGTCAGACAGGTGATAAACTGTTTAAGATCTTGAGGAATGTTGCGTTGAATAACTCGACAGCCTTGTCTAGCTGAAGGATTTTTAGGGCCTCTCAGTTGAGGCTTGATAGAATTTCATTAAAGGTGGTTTAGTTAAAGTGAGATAACTTTTCTTGTTACCTTGTATTGGTGTATACTTGGTGCTAAAGTGGCTTTACGTAATATATGGGTGGGGAGGTGGTCACTAATGGTGTGGTGTAGTGTGCCAGAGGAGAAGATATTGTTTGGATTGGAGACTAGGATCCAGTCCAAAATGGAGCCATTGTTATTGTTTCTGATGGGTCTAGTTATGCTGTGACTTAGTAGGTAAACTTGTATAAGTTAATGCTGGAGTAGGGATTGTAGTGGGAGACATTGAGCCAGTCAATGTTAACATCATCCAGGCAAGAATTTCTTCTAGTAGAGGAATGTTATTGCCAGGGGAAATGTACAGGGCTATGATGCAGAGATTTTTGCAGTTTATTTTTAGGAAGGAAATTATTATTTCAGCTTTGGAGAATTGCAGAACTAATTTAGATTATGAGACAATAGTAGAGGTGTTAGGGTGAATTATTGCTACACCTCCACCTCCTTTGTGTGGTCAATCTGACCTTAGGCAGATATAGCCTGGGGAGAGGAATTCAGTGTCCTTTATGTACGGTTTTAGCCATGTTTCGGTGGCTACTATTATACTGGATTTGCTGTGGGCTGTCCAGGTGTGAAACTCTGTGATTTTGTTTCCGATGCTTTGAAGGTTCAGAGTTAAGTTTAGAGATTTAAATGACTTGGGGGGAGTTAGGGGGGGCAGGATTTGGGTGAATGTCTCCATATAGGGGTAGTTTAGAATGGGAGTTTGGCAAAACAGTGGGCAATTGTTTCCTTTTAGAGCTGGTTTAGATATTTACGGAGATGCTGTGGGTGTTGTTTTTTAGGGGTAGGATTTTTATTTTGCTAAGTAGGTAAGTATTTATAGTGTAAAGGCTGGGGCAGTGATGGCGAACCTATGACAAGCATGTCAAAGATAAGACATGCTACGACGTTTTGGGTGGCACGTCGGTGATCATCAACACTCAAGTTACCAAAGACACTGCTTTTGCATTTGTTACTCATGTGAAGTGCACAGAATTATTTTGAGCCAGGAGCTTTTGACATGCCAAACCCAAAAGGTTAACCATCACTGGGCTAGGGCATATGTTAGAGTAGCTTGCTAATGGTAAGGTTTGTGTGGATGCAGTGCTGGTGGCCTGTAATGGTTGATAAGAGGAGAATTATGTATGGGTGAGGGACATGGTAGACAGGAGAAAATATTAGTATATGAAATTAAGTTGATGGTAGTAGTGTAAGATTAAGTTAGAATGCTGGGTATGTATGTAAGATACCAGTGGACCTATAGTAGGGTGAAATGAAGGTATAATTTGGTTTACCAATTAGAGGAGCTTAGTCTGGGTCGGGTGTTAGAGATGGTAAGATATGAGTAGGGTAGTGATTGGAGAGTGAGTGAAATTGGCTGAAGAGGGAGAGAGGGTGGAGAGTGGTTAAGCTAGTGATATGGGATTGAGTGTGATTGGTTGAAGAGTGAGATAGGGTAGATTTGTGGCAAGTTAGTGATTTCAGATTGTTTTTGATACTCTGCAGAGAGAAGGAGGGTGGAGTTATGGTAGGATACCAAATGGATATTGAGTGTGATTGGTTGAGTAATGAGGGAGGTAGAGGCAGGTAGAACAAGCCAACAGATATCCCAAAAAAGTTATCAGTCCCTCCGAGTGCAGGTAAAAACCTATGCGTACAATTTTCCTTTTTTTACTTATAAGTTTATCAACTTAGGTGTCACTCTGCTTGAGAATGTAGATAAGTTAACAACCTATGCTAAAGTGAGGAGTAAAGTCACCTATTACTAAATACCAGAAAAACAGCTATTTTAGGGGGGAAGAGAAAAGACAAACAGATGAATTGGGTTTATGGGAGATGTCCTAGTGATTATGCATTGGTTAGAAGGGACAGTAAATAACAGCCCTGGATAGTGTGCAAGCCACTCTCCTATAATTATAATGAGGGGAGAAAAGTAGAGAAACACAGAAAAACTGAGTTTAATTGCAGTTTAGTTACCGCAGTGTTAAAACATATATTAAACGTCCAGATTACATGGTCTGTGCTTCAGTTATTCATTCATAGTGGCCCTTTTCGCAGAAAAAAAAAGAACACATGTTTGAGTTTGGGTGCCCAGTTGGGAGGGCGCACACATAGTGGCTCAGAAAGGTAGGAAAACTGTGGAATGAGGAGAAGAATGAATTTAGAAGGTGAAAAGGAAAAGAAAAACAAAACAATCCTAACTACAAGCTGCAGCTATATGAAAAATATTCCAGTTATCAAAGGCAGTAAAATAAATCAGTATCTATTGAAAAACAGCTGAGCATTTGCTTAAAGCAGATCAAAAGCAGTAAGGTAAATCAGTATCTATTGAAACACAACTGAGCATTAGCTTAAATCAGATCACATAGCAGTTCTGGTTCTCAGCAAGTATAACAATGCTGTGCACCAAGTAGATGCCTAATTTCTGTAGGCAATGGCTTTAATCATAAAGTGTAATGCAGTAATGATGCTGAAGGGAGACATCCTACTGATTATGTGTTGGTTAGAAGGGAAAGTAAACAGCAGCCCTGGATAGTGGGCAAACCATTTCTCCTATATTTACAATGAGGGTAGAAAAGTAGAGAAACCAGGAACAACTGAATTTAATTACAGTTTAGTTACTGCAGAGTGTTTGAGTTTGGGTGCCTGGTTGGGGAGGAGTCACGCACATTAAGTGGCTCAGGAAGGTAGGAAAAATTAACTGTCCAGATTACACTCCCCGTGCTTCAGTTATTCATTCACAGTGGCCCTTTTCACAGAAAAAACTCACGTGTTTGAGTTTGGGTGCTTGGTTGGGGGGGTGGGGGTGCACATACAGTGACTTAGGAATGTAGGAAAAATTAAATGTCCAAATTATACTGCCTATGCTTCAGTTATTCATTCACAGTGTCCCTTTTTGCACAAAAAAGTATGTGTTTGAGTTTGGGCACCTGTTTGGCGGTTGCAAATTCAGTGGCTCAGGAAGGTAGGAAAATTGGCAAGCACACTATCCAAGGTGGGGGATGCAGAGTAGCTCTTGTTTGTGGCTGTATCACTTCATAGTGGCATTGTCTGTTAAGAGTGGAAGAATCCTGGAGTCGAAATGTGATGAATTGTCTGCAGGACAAAGATAGAGACTATAATTTCTTTACTATTTATTTGTTTTCTTCTCTCCAGTCCTGTTTGGACCAGACTCTCTGCACTTTGAAACCTTCTGAAAAGGTCCCCGAGTAATGTCGGAGGCATCTCTTCAGACCTTTTGAAGGTGTGGGGAATAAGAACAGGGACCCTTGAAATGGCTTTTACCAGGTTTATCCACAAAAACAAATATTTCTGCACAAAAACGGGATTCTGAAGGAGAGAGAATGGAAGTGCTGTGCCCAAATGGATTTCAGGGATTACTGAATTTTCTTCATGTTGAGTCTGACAAAAGGAATCATTTGGTTAGTTGATACCATGTACCCCGGGGCCTAACATAACCTCTCTTGCAAAGATCAAGGTTAGATTTATGATGGATAGAAAGTAGTCTGTCAAGAAATGGATTTTTCAATGGGATGAAAGCCTTCATGCTCGAAGTATTGAGAAGACATCCCAAGAGCACCAGAGAGATATAGAAACAGATGGATGTAAATTGGATTTTCTGAAGGGAAGCGTGAATTCTAGGTTGAGAAAGAGGTTGATAGTGAGCCATAAATCTTAAAGAATCTTTTGAATTGAAGTGGCCTGAATGAGGAAGACATCCAAATACAGATAGGTATGGATACCTTAGAGTCTGCAGAATGCTATTACATGGAACAAGCACTTTGTGAACACTCTTGGTGCAGTGTACAGCTCAAAAGACAAAGCAGTAAATTGAAAGTGATATCTCAAAACACAGAATCTGAAATACTTTCTGAAGTCTGGCTGGATTATGGATATGAAGTTGGGCATCCTTCCAATCCAGGGTAACCATTAGAGCTCTGGGAAAGATTGGGGAAAAAAGTGTGTGGAGCATTAACATCCTGAATTTTTGAACTTTTAAAAATGTGTTCAGAATGGATACACCCAGAATTGGCCTCCAAGTCCTTTTTTTCTTGGAACAAGGAACAACTTAAAATAGAATCATTTTCCCCCAGATGGTAAGAGAGAGGTTGAAAATGATTGGGATCTCTAGATACTGTCAGTTTGAATGCCATGAAGAATTCCAGAAGGTATGGGGAAGAATTACAATTAAGTTTTTACCCATTTTTGATGATGTCCAAAAATTGTAAGAGTTGGATGTTAGTTTGTCTGAGAGGTTGAAAAAGGGAAGCCCAAGGTGGGTTGAAGACAGTCAGAAATTAGAACCTTTTTCTGAGGAGGATTCTTTGGACCCTTTGAAATCAGATTTAGGTTTGTCCTTCCATTTTCTTTCTTGCAAGATTTTCTACCTTTCACCTGAGAAGGCCTTTGACTTTTGAAAACACAAGACTAGATTTAGAATAGTTGTTCCTCCTAGAGTTTGGGATAGGAGACAGAAAAAAGCTGCTTAAACTCTTACATTATCTTTTCCCTTTCCTTTAACTTCCTGAAACTTTCAGCAGAAGATAATCAAAACAAGGTCTCCTTATCTAAAGGAGCATCCCCAAGAGCTTAGATATAATGTCTTCAGGTAAAGACTGGAGACGAAGCCAGGAATACCTTCTCAGTCTTGCTACCCTTGTGGCAAAAGTAAGTATATTTTGCAAATAAGATCTACTGTCAGTGTTAGATAGGCTTGGTATTAGCTTAGATGTACTGTCAAAAATAAACAGCTTGTATGTAAACATGTGAGTCCAATAATTAATGGCATGGAAAGCCAATGTGACAGAAGTATATATGTTATAAGTATCTGTTCAAGGTTCTGATGTCCTTCTCATTTGGTAAGGCAGAGGGAGGAACTCTAGAAGCTTTATCTAATTCCACATATATAACTGCTAACTAAAAAAAGATTTTGATAGAAATCTTTATGGTTGTCAGGGCACCTTTCACTTGCCCTAACCAGTGTAAAGCTCAAGAACAGTGTTATAGAAATAGTTGTTATAGTGCCATAATCTTCCAGATTTTTTGCCTATGAACAAGGGAGAGTAGAGCCATGCCACTTAAGTATGTGCTAGGAGAAGAAAGGAATGACAAAAAAAGGCAGAAAAAAAAAACAACAAAAAGAAGAGGGGAGGAGGAACTGTGCTGCAACAGTGAGCTATTCAAAGATCTACCGTTAGGGTAAGTCTACTTACACAATTGTACTATTTTCATCATTAGATCTCTGTTGCAGTAACCTAAGCTGTATGGGATGAATACCAAAGGTTAGAAAGAAAGGGAAGAGGGAGAATGGTTAGATTTTAGGAACCCCTTGAGGTCAGTCTTAGCAAAGGCTGTTCTAGTTCTAGAAAAAAAATCAGTTTGTAGTGCTTGGTGAAGATGTGCACCGAAGACTAAGTTGCTGCCTCTAGAAAATCTCGAGAGTCCAATCCTTTCCAAAAAGGCACTAAAGTAGTCAGAACCAGTAGCGTGGGCCCTGACTTAGCCTGGAAGCATCTTGTTACGGTAAGAACAACAACAAAAAAGATATAGCCTGAAACAACCATTTAGAAATTCTGTTTTTACGTTGATTGTCCCTTTTTTGGCTTCATATGAAATAAAAAGCTGATTAGAATTCCTGAAGGATTTTGTTCTGTCAGTGTAATATGAGTTGCCTCTGAACATCCAAAGTGAAAAGAATTCTCTCTCCCTTATTTTCTGGTTCTAGAAAGAATACAGGGAAGTGAATTGCCTGGTTTAAAGTAAATTTTGAAACTACTTTAGGCATAAAAGCATTGGCTCCCAGAGTTGCCCGGTTGATTTGAAAGATAAGATGGGGTTGAATCACCAAAAAACTTTCTGGTAATTGCCCTTGGGCATTTTTAAAAGAAGGAAGAATGAGTGTTCCCTGGGCCAAAAGCGAATTATCAAAATTATTCTTGGAGAGACCTTCTGAAACTTTAGAAGAGCTCTAGATATCAAAGGAAAGGTTGGAAAGACATACAGAAACATCCCCATACATGAAAATGAAAAGGCATTTGTCTTCTAGGCCTTTGTGCAAGAAGTCCAGGAGCAGAACTTCTTTAATGGTCTGTTGTGAATGGAAGCAATCAGATCTACTTAATGAGTTACCCATAGCTGGATCAATTCCTGGTAGAACACAAAGTGCAACTTCCAATCACAGAGGTCTGTCCTGGTCCTGCTCAGCTTATCTGCTACATAATTCTACTCAGGTGGAATGTAACTAACCTCTAAGAAATGTCTGCAGAGTTGCTAGTTTCCTGGTTAGTATAGCTGGTCTGCAAAGGCTGCATGATCTGGTGCCCCTTGTTAGTTTATGGACCACATCACTAAACTGTTGTCTGAGATTGCTAGCAGAGGGTCTAGAATCCAAAAATGGTTTAGACATATGAAAGCATTCATAGGCATCATAGTTTTGTCAATATTTATGTGCTTTAATTTGTTGTTCTTGTTCCTCAGACCCTGGTCCTTTACCCCTCTGGATACAGCTCCAAATGTCTGAGGCAAATAGGAGACTTGAGCTGAAAGATAACTGAGTTACCCTCTTCAATGGGATCTGAAAGGACAGCGGGTGCTGGTCTTCTTTAAAAAAGAAACATCTTTATTAAATTATCACATATGACACAGAAAATTTTACATTTATATAAATGAAAATAAACTATACTGACACAATTTCAGTTGCAAACATTATACATTATAAACCATGCTGACACAACTGTAGCTGCAAACATTACACATCACTTATAATATATCCAGTCATTGTCAAACATTGCATTGCTCATTTAAATCCTACTTTTTTTTTAAACGTCATTCCTCCTCGGTATGTACTGATCCCACAATTCCTATTTTTCCTATGCAATTTGCGCCTACCCTTTTCTAAAGATCTCAATTCCAGTTGTTTTATCTCTGTTAATATCTTCAGTACTTCTGGTGAAATTGGTTTAGACTTTGTTTTCTGTTTTCTAGTAATTGTTTTTTGGCAGCCAATATAATTAAACTCAGCAAGGCCTTACTATGTCTAGGCAATTCCGATTCTGTATCATCACTCAAAAAATAATTTCCTTAGTTACACCAATTTGCTCACCCAGTATCTCTGGCAGAGTAGTCTGCAGGGAATCTTTAAAATCTACCAACTCATTACACTCTACGAAAATATGTTCCTATGTATCTCTTTCTTCCACATCACATCTCCAATATTTGCTGTCTACCAGAGAAAAAATTCTTTGGAGTCTACTTGGGGTATAAAAATACCTATGTAAACACTTCCAAGCAAAGATTCTAAATCTTCTAGACTTTGTTGCATATTTGGGAGACATACATACATTTCCCCACTGCTTTTTTTATTTATTTATTTACTTACCCAATCTCTCTTTCCAATCCTTTCTAACCTCCTCTGATTGATTCTTATAGTTATCATGCAATATTTTATATGCTATACTAATTATTCCTTTCTTAATGACAACTTCTCTTCTGGATTCTGCAAAACAACTCTACCGGTGCTGGTCTTTCATTTAGCAGCCCCCTGTTTCCTTCTCTTTGCCTATACTCTAATATCAATCCTTGATAGGGAAGGCAATTTCTAAACTGCAGTCCAAATAATTTCTTGGCATCTTTCCATTCTTTTACCTTTCCCTCTCTCTAGTTATTTGGTTCCTTTGCCAGTTTTCCCCAATAAATTCCAGTCCCTTCTTGCCTATTGCCTGTAAACCTAATTACAGTCATCCCTATTGGCAGAATCTCCTTTCTCCATTCCAGGGTTGGTTAGTTCTTAGAATACTTTCTGCTACTTTATGAATATAATATTCTGTATGAATATTGTTACTCTCCTTAAAGGTCTGCATCCAAAATCCCAGCCCCGCCTTGTTTCTTGAGCCCCCCCCCTTTCATCATCATCCCTTTCCACTTTGAATTATAGTTTTCTGCTTGTGCTATGTATAGGAGCCTTAACTGTGTTGCTCTGAAGCACCCCTTCAAATTGGGTAATCCCAATCTGCTTTGTTCTAGTGGAATACGCTTATCCCACTTGACTCATGCTGTCTCTCCTCTCCAAGATAAAATCATTCAGCTCTTTATTAACTGCTATCCACAACTTCACTGGTTGAAAAAATATGCCTGCCCTGTGTATAACACTAAAGGGACTAAACATTTTAACTGCTCGTATCTTACTATTGAAATATAAGAGAGCTTCTATTTTCTCAGATTTTGTATTATCTTTTTAGTCTCTTCCCACATATCCGTATCTGCCATACAAAATCATTTTTAATCCATGCTCCTAAATACTTTATTTTATTATGTACCCATAAATATAGATATTGCTAAACCAATTTGTGTGTGGGTACATAATTTACTGCTACTGCCTTTGCTTTAGCTTCATTAATTTTGTATCCCAAAAAAGATTTGAAACTGTCTCAGTATATGTTCCACAATACTGTAATGTCCCTTTCTGGTTTTGTCAGGCATAAAATAATATCATCTGCAAAGAGAGCCAGTTTTTCTTGACTACCATATGAATTATATCCTTGAATTTCTGAGTCCCTTATTTTGTTTGATAATGCTTCTAAATATAATGCAAATAACAAGGGGGAGAACACCCCTGCCTGGTTACTCTTGTTCAAGCAGAAATTATCAGAGATGACCCCACCCACTTTAATTTTCACCTCCCAGCCTTCATATCCTCCTAATCAACCTTATAATTTTTTCAGGGAATACAAATGCTTCCGTTGCTCTGCTCAAAGTCCCAGCTTACTCTGTCAAATGCTTTCTCTACATCAAGACCTACCAACTACAGTGGTATTTTCTTACATTCTGCTTCCCTCTGGATCATCAATGTTCTGTTAATGTTGTCAAATGTTTGCCTCCCCTCCACAAAACCACATTGATCCATATCTATCAATTTTGGCATTATTTCTGCCATTCTTTAAGCCATTATAGACAAACACTTTATAATCACGATTTAGTATTGGAATGAGCCTGTATGATGCTGGATCTGATAGATCTTTACCCTCTTCAGGTATTACAGCTACCACACCACTTTCTTCCAGGAGGTTGGTACTTCTCCTCCACTTAAAATACTGTTAAACAAAACCTTCCAGATCTTTATCAAATGTTTTCACTCCTAGCTTCCAAACATCCACAGGAATACCATCTTCCTGGGGACTTTCCTGTAGAATAGTTATACGTCACCATTTTTATCTTATCTCCTCCTATCTTAACTGTTAGCAATTGAGCCTCCTCTACCACTAATCTTGCCATATTTAATTCTTCCATAAACATTTCCATATTTCTGTGCTTTATAGACTTTCATAGAATTTCCAAAATATTTCTAATACTTCTACAGGATCTTCTGTTATCTTTCTTGTTATAAGCCCCTTAAGGTTGGTGATAGTCCTTTCTACTTTCTATTGCCTGAGTCATTGTGCTAAAATTTTTGTGCTCCAAAGTTATCATAAAAAAAACAGTTGTTTAACAGCAATCTTTCTGATCTCAAGCATATTATTGAGGTAATCCCTTGTTTTCTGTTTAACATTCTGCAGTTGCTGCTCTTCTTGTTCTGTGAGATTCCCCCTATTTTGCAATACTTTAACATTTGCAGTCCCTCTATATAATTCTTTCTTAACCACAGCTCCCTTCTTTTTATTTCCACTCTATTTTTAAACTCCACTTTAATTTTATTTCACTTCCTAGCTATATTTTCAGAAGAAATTTCTATCTTCTATGATAGTTCCTGAATAATTTCCACTACCTATTCCTTAACGTTCGCTCTTTTCAAAAGACAGATGGGAAAGTGCCAGTGTCTCATTTTTATTTCATTACCTTGTGTTTTTATTTTAGTTATTATTTGAGCATGATCTGAAATAGTTATTGGATGTGTATCAAGATCTTTAATTAAATGCACATGTTCCTGTGAAATGTAAATTATGACTAGCCTAGTCCAGTTTTTTTATATTGGCAAATAATATGTAAATTAACTCCGAAATCCTAGTACTGAATTCACATCTAGCATGCCAAATATTTTCATATATTTCTTCAAAAATCTACCCTCCTTTGCTATATCTTCCCTTCTTGGCCCCCCAGACACATCTTTGCTGTTGCAGATCAAATTCCAGTCCCCACCTAGAAGTAATATTCCTTGTTGAAAGCTCATTATTTCTCCCAGAATTTTCTTAAGCTCCATTATAGCAGTTTTCAGTGGAATACAAATACATGCCAGTGTAATTGTCCTCCCTTGCCAGTACAGGGGCGCTAATCTTAGGTTCAAAATAATTTGAGGAGCCTTGGAATTTTCTCATGTGAAGTCTGACCAAAGGACTCATGAGAATTGTAGAGACCATGAAACTTAAAATCCTGAGATATTCCCAAGCAGAATGTAGTCTCTGGTTGGAAAATTTTACAAACTGTTATTTGAAAATATTCCACTTTGTCGCAAGGAAGAAAAGTCACTGGGGATGCACAAGCCATTGCATTTCTTTTTGCCAGTCCCAAGCCCGGATAAATGGGGAGGGTTGCGTCAGGAAGGGCATCCGGCGTAAAACTTCGCCAAATAATTTCATGCAGACACCAGTAAATATTTCCATACCGGATTGATCGAGGCCTGGGTTAACAATGACCACCACCAGTACTGTTAGCCAACAGGGTGCTAGCGGAAATTGGGCTACTGTTGGCCGAAAGAGGAGAAGAGGTGGAAGGCATGGCCAAAGGCAGGAAGAGTGGAGAAAGGCTAGGACTGTGGTAGTGAGGGTCGAAACTTTGAATGTTGGCAGTATGACTGGTATAGGGAGAGAGCTAGCTGATATGATGGACAGAAGGAAGGTTGGTATATTGTGTGTGCAAGAGACCAGATGGAAGGGGAGTACAACTAGGTGTATCGGAGGTGGGTTCAAATTGTTTTATCATGGTGTGGATGGGAGGAGAAATGGTGTAGGAGTTATCCTGAAGGAACAGTATGCTAAGAGTGTTTTGCAGGTGAAAAGAGTGTCGAATAGAGTGATGTTTATGAAGCTGGAAATTGATGGTGTAATGATGAATGTTGTTAGTGCATATGCTCCACATGTTGGGTGTGCGATGGATGAGAAAGAAAACTTTTGGAGTGAATTGGATGAAGTGGTGATGACTGTACTCAAGGGTGAGAGAGTGGTGATTGGTGCAGATTTCAATTGTTGAAGGGAACAAAGGGGATGAGGAAGTGATGGGTAGGTATGGTGTTAAAGGAATGCAGAAGGTCAGATGGTAGTGGATTTTGCGAAAAGGATGGACATGGCTGTGGTAAATACGTATTTTAACAAGAGGGAGGAGCATAGGGTGACATACAAGAGTGGAGGAAGATGCACACAGGTGGATTATATCTTATGTAGGAGGGCCAGTTTGAAGGAGATTGGAGACTGTAAAGTGGTGACTGGGGAAAGTGTAGTTAGGCAGCATAGGATGGTGGTTTGTAAGATGATGTTGGGGACCAAGAAGAGGAGGAGGAGTGTGAGAGCAGCACCAAGGATCAAATGGTGGAAATTGAAAAAGGGTAAGTGTGAAGTGGAGTTCAGGGATGAGTTAAGACAGGCACTGGGTGGCAGTAAAGAGTTACCAAATAGCTGGGTAACTAGAGCAGAGCTAGTAAGGGAGACGGCTAGAAAGGTGCTTGGTATGACATCTGGACAGAGGAAGGATGACAAGGAGACATGGTGGTGGAATGAGGAAGTACAGGAGAGTATACAGAGAAAGAGGTTGGCAAAGAAGTGGGATTGTCAAAGAGATGAAGAAAGTAGACAGGAGTATAAGGAGATGAGGTGCATGGCAAAGAGAGAGGTGGCGAAGGCTAAGGATAAGGCATATGAAGAGTTGTATGAAAGGTTGGACACTAAGGAGGGAGAAAAGGACCTGTACCGATTGGGTAGACAGAGGGACCAAGCTAGGAAAGATGTGCTGCACATAAAGGTGATAAAAGATAATGAGGGAAACATACTCACAAGCGACGAGAGTGTGTTGAGCAGATGGAAAGAGTACTTTGAGGGGTTGATGAATAAAGAGAATGAGAGGGAGAGAAGGTTGGATGATGTGGGGACAGTGAATCATGAAGTACAATGGATTAGCAAGGAGGAAGTAAGGATAGCTGTGAAGAGGATGAAGAATGGAAAGGTTGTTGGCCCAGATGACATACCTGTGGAAGCATGGAGGTGTTTAGGTGAAATGGCAGTGGAGTTTTTAACCAGATTGTTTAATGAAATCTTGGAAAGTGAGAGGATGCCTGAGGAATGGAGAAAAAGTGTTTTGGTACTGATTTTTAAGAATAAGGGTGATGTGCAGAGCTGTAGTAACTACAGGGGGATTACATTGATCAGTTACAGCATGAAGTTATGGGAAAGAGTAGTGGAAGCTAGGTTAAGAAGGGACGTGATGATTAGTGATCAGCAATATGGTTTCATGCTGGGAAAGAGCACTACAGATGTGATGTTTGCTCTGAGAGTGTTGATGGAGAAGTACAGAGAAGGTCAGAAGGAGTTGCATTGTGTTTTTGTAGACTTAGAGAAAGCATATGACAGCGTGCCTAGAGAGGAGTTGTGGTACTGTATGAGGAAGTCAGGAGTGTCAGAGAAGTATGTAAGAGTGGTACAGGATATGTACAGGGGTAGTATGACAGCGGGTGAGGTCTGCGGTGGGAGTGACGGATGCGTTTAAGGTGGAGGTGGGGGTTACATCAAGGATCAGCTCTGAGCCCTTTCTTATTTGCAATGGTGATGGACAGGTTGACAGACGAGATCAGACAGGAGTCCCCGTGGACTATGATGTTTGCGGATGACATTGTGATCTGTAGTGAGAGTAGGGAACAGGTGGAGGAGACCCTGGAGAGATGGAGATATGCTCTAGAGAGAAGAGGAATGAAGGTCAGCAGGACTAAGACAGAATATATATGTGTGAATGAGAGGGAGGATAGAGGAATGGTGAGGATGCAAGGAGTAGAGATGGCAAAGGTGGATGAGTTTAAATATTTGGGATCAATAGTTCAAAGTAATGGTGAGTGTGGAAGAGAGGTGAAGAAGAGAGTACAGGCAGGATGGAGTGGGTGGAGAAGAGTGTCAGGAGTGATTTGTGACAGACAAGTACTAGTAAGAGTGAAAGGGAAGGTCTACAAGAGGGTAGTGAGACCAGCTATGTTATATGGGTTGGAGACAGTGGCATTGACAAAAAGGCAGGAGTTTGAGCTGGATGTGGCAGAGTTAAAGATGTTAAGATTTGCACTGGGTGTGACTAGGGTGGGCAGGATTAAGAATAACTATATTAGTGGGTCAGCCCAGGTTGTAAGGTTTGCCAGAGAGGCAAGATTACATTGGTTTGGACATGTGCTGAGGAGGAATGGTGAGTATATTGGGAAAAAGATGCTAAGGATGAAGCTACCAGGTAACAGGAAAAGAGGAAGGCCTAAGATAAGGTTTATGGATGTGGTGAGAGAGGACATGCCGGTGGTTGGTGTGACAGAGTAAGATGCAGATGGCAGGAAGAAATGGAAACAGATGATCCGCTGTGGCGACCCCTAATTGGAACAGCCGAAAGATGATGATGTCCCAAGGAAGAAAAGTCAACATGAGTGATGTATCCAGAAGAAATACATCCTCAGACTTGAGCTGGTGTTCACATGTGAAGGTAGGGACAAAGACTAAACAATAAATCAAAAACTGTATCTTCACTAACAAAGTTCAGCATAATGCCTGCAATATTGTAGACATAATATTTACATCTAGATTGATGGAAGCTGCTCTATTAGAGTGTGTTATGACCTGACAGCAGCAGTAACATAAAACTTATAAACAACTGCGACTGTTGCACTCTTACACTAGTGAACTTCCCAGTCCCCTCCACCTTCACTCAAACAAAGATATATTAACTCCTCCACCTGAGGTAGCTGCTCCTGTCCTTGACCTGCAGAAAGCACTCTATTTGTTTCTAGGAGAGGGCCATTACCTCTGTTTTAGAATAACTAATTTCCATACAAGTCATTCACATTCAACAGCAAACCATTCCAGTGCATGCTGAAAATCACAGTCACTTGAGGCTAAGAGGATAGCATGATATGCAAGCAATAAAACTGAAATTATCTATTTCCTTAAACTGTATAATCTTGAAACCTTGACTGCATGCTAACAGCGTTCTTATGATAATCAGAAACAGGATGAGAGAAAAAAAAAACTTCACTCTTCCTAGAGTGTATTGTCCTCTGTGAACATATTTAGCTTAACAGTGAAAATGCAGACACAATTACTGCTCCTCAAACACATGTCTTGAATAGCTTATATCAGCCTTGGGACCCAACATCACTTTAACACCTCCTTCAAGATATTTCTGGGTATACAGTCATACATCATTCTCTAATTCCACAAATACACAGTATTGACAACCATCCATGACCCGGCCAAGACTGCTGCAGGGATATAGAGTTGATCCTTTGCTCCATGTACTAGATGAAATCCACATTGTTCCTCCGGAATCAGAGATTCAGGTTGCTAGATGAAGTCTTATTTGTACTACCCTGGTATAAATTTTCAGAGACAGAAAAGTATGATCACTCTAACTGATATTCCAGATATAATGTCCCAGCTTTTTAAACAACACAGAAAAAGCATATTAAGTAAAGCAGCACAATAATGTCCACTGACAGAGGATGTCTAGCCAGATTTCGTTTACCCCCACAGACCTGTCACAGGGTAACTTTTTAATCACTGCTATGATCTCATTTACAGAAACAGAACCGGACATCTTCAGCTGAGGTAGTCTTTCTCATATTCTGGACTTGACCATCAGAAGAGTTGCCAGGTAGATGTGGGGATACAGACAAACCTGTATCGGCTTTATCTACGAATGATCACAAATGCAAATAATCAGAAATAGATTTTCCCTACATCCCACCTGCAATGATCAAAATAAGCATGTTTTTAATGATAGCAAGGTCCCCCCACATGAATGCAACCCTCCGCTTTCCAAGCTTGTATTCACTAGCTCTAAAGTTACTTCAGGATTTTGGACCTGGAGATGAAAATTGTAAGTGACCTACTTATTTAGTATGACAACAGCAGAGGACTTCAGACTAAACCAACGGAACAGCAGGGCCTGTTTCAGATATGTGGGCCTTGAGCTGCAGCTCAATCAGCCCCCTTGTTACTCTGGCCATGTACACAGCTGCTCAATAGTAAGGAAAGAAGAAATTTCTCAGTAAAGCAAACAACATCTTATTTAATTGGCAATCCAACTTTTCCTGACACTACAGCATACTACCTACAGTATATGAAGTGATTATGATCACTTTCAGGCAGGCTTTTAATACACTATCAACCGGTTGCTAATCACACACAGTGAAATCCTAGCACATGCCATTCATTTGGAGTCCGTGCCTATAAAGACGACTATTACTTCAATGTGATATAGGTTGTAGAAAAAAAACTTTGCCCTTTATGCATATGCATCTAATAACTTATTCAAAGTTATTTCTCTTTCTTAGATACTGTGTGTGTGCTGCTTGATCTACCTACTAATTCTGCAGTGCTTTTGGGAGAATTCACTGCTCGCATGGACATGATGGGGATATCTGGAGTGATATGACTTGCAGGAATGGTTTGACTGATTTGAACATGAGTAGTGAACTGTTTTGGGGCTACTGTGCGAGTCATGCATTATCTATAATGATGCTCTTAAGTGCACTTGGTACCAGGGTGCTATCCAGTCATCGATCACTTGAAGCCAACAGAAGAGAGCAGTCTCCAATATCAAGCAAAGTTCTGAAGGTTTGTTACCCTAACCACTCACTTTATACCACTCTCCTCAAGTTGTACAGTAATTGGGGCACATGGGAGGCACCCTACAGCTTTGGAAGTTGGCCAGTCATCTAGTTCTTGGCAGAATAGGTCCTATATAGCTTAAGTTACTGCGACAATGATGAACATCCTGCTATTAAACAAAATACAAAATTGTTCTTCTGAAGACTTAAAATCCAATAAATATGGCCACACAATAGTACCTCTAGCCAACCTCAGTCTCCAGACCCTCTCTAGCAGCCACGGTGACACTGAATGCTCAGGAAAAACCCAAAAACAGTTCATCAGGTAGGAACTTAAAATTCTAGGGCACAACAAACAAGGCAACACTGCACCACTTTATGACTACAGTTTCCTAACATGCTGTCTGAGCTATACTGACCACCAGCCATCCAGGACTCAAAAACATAGTCCACAAAATAATCCTTAGCTGGCAACAGAGAAAGACTGGTATTCCAAAGGTATGTCAATGTCAATCCAACTACTGTCAACAAGCGACAGTGGCCACAGAAGGGACTTGGGGAGAGTATCTTCACAGATGTAAAAATCAAGACCAAACTAGTGCAGTATGCCCCATATTTAGGCAGCTATCCACCACCACTGCTGGTAGCAGAAAGTGTGACAGACTCTGCTGGGAGTCTAATCAATAACAGAAACCAACACACTACCTAGACAACTTACAAATGTGGTGTTCACCGCTTACTTTTGGAAGACCTTGGTGCCCATAGCAGGGTAGCTGCTGCTGTTTTGTTCCTCATTTTATTTACAGTTAGTAGTTCTCTGCAGGGGGATTAGCCAGGGGCACAGTCCACAGACAGTACTTTGACAACTTGAGATATACTATTTGCTCACATGGGAGGGTTCAGGGCCCACAGCAGGGCATCTATGGTTGTCTTGCTGTTTTCCCTCTTTCTCTCCTATTTTCTTTATTTACAGTTAATCAGTGGCTCCTTTTATGGGGATTAGATTATCCAGGAATGCAGTTGAAAGACTGCACCTAGACAATGTTTAAATGTGATCTACACTGTTCTCCTGAATGGGGGTGGTAGACTGTCAAACAGCAGGAAAGCACTTTTTTTTCTTTTTTTTTATTTATAGTCAGACATTAGTTTCCGCTTGGAGATTTGCCAGAGATGCAGTTCAAAGATAGTACTAGTAGTGGAAAGAATCAAACATGGCTGAGTCACTAATATAAAATATGGGGAAGAGGCTGCATTGTGAGGAGTATTTCTAACCAGTTATAAGTGGCAAATATTAATTTAGTCAACCTCTACAAAAATAAATGCAAACATGCAAAAACTAAGTTCACAAGCTAATCCATTAAGGAAAAGACAATAATCTAGTGATCACAATAACTCAGGAAGATATCAAAAAAATGCAAAATACTGGCAGTAAATGTGAGAAATCATAGAAAAAAGTAATGGAATAAATCTTAAAGTGCCTTGTCATGCAGAATACTAGTAGGGAATGCAAATAGTAATCACAGTCATTTATATAATACTGGGACAAATTTCAGATTTGACAGTCCTACCAAGGCAACGATCAAACAAACATAAATCATAGTTATATTGTTAATGAATTTGTCATTAAAGCTGGAAAACTATTCCAGTGTCCTGAAGTGTAAAAGATAACAGCTACAACACAATATACTTTCTACATTAGCCTAATAAAATATTTAGGACTAGGCAGACAAAGCAATAATTATTATTATTATTATTATTAATAATACTATTATTATACCCCAACAGTGGATCAGCAAATGGAAATGTAGCACAGATTTAAAATTAGTTAACTAAAACTTATTTATCTGTACATCTGAATTAGTTTCAGAGATGCTAACACAGCATTGGTCAGTCTACCGGCCTTTTTATGTGATCTATAACATCCTAGGAATCTTGAGATAATGTTCACTAGGATAATATTGGATGACAGTTCATTTTATTCAAGTACTACAGAATTTACACCTCCATAAAAGCAAGATGGCCATTTGAGAGATACAGAAAACATGTATTGCAGATCCCAGTTGTACTCTGAGGTATGAAGGAAATAAAATATGCATTTTTTTGCTGAAGTCAATCAGTGGCTGTTGGTCTTCTCCTCCTTCTTGGTATGGGCCCCACTACATAAATGTAATCACACACACTGCAGACTGATATTTCCCTATCAAATCAGCTTGTGTTGTTAAGTAAAGTTACCCTGTATGGGTTACAGGGTCCAGTGCGCTCTTTGTGGTCTAGATGATATGGCCTGTTAGAGATTAAAAACAGTGAATTAATTAAGCAGTAATAAATTACTCAGAGCATGACACTCCCCCGGATTCATGAAGCTCGGCGCAAGGCTGGTGTAAGGCTTGCGCCGGCTGTGCGGCGTATATATGGAGTAGTAGCTCCATATGCATATTAATGAAGATGTGCAGCCACCACAGCCACGTGCATAGGAAACGTGCGCGAGTGCATGGGGCGTAACGAAGTTGCAGAGGGAGGCGTGTCAATGTCGGCTGTCGATGAGCAACCTAAACTGCTGAATATTATAGTCCGCCTGCAGTAATACTCGCACCTATCAGTGTCCGTGGAGACTGAAACGTATACAAAGCATGCAAGATAGTCCCTGCGAACAGAAAATGAAGAAGCAAACACAAATGCACGATAGGGAATAACAGGTCCCTACCCTTGAACAAATGACAGAAAAAACGTGTGCCCGTAGTCCAACGTAGTGTTGATAGCTATACCATGTGGAAGTGAAACATATCATATGCTAGGGCGCCGCCAGGAGGTACATCCAGCCCAATGGAGAGGGTCACCAGCTGACCCATAATGTGAGGGAGGGTACATAGCTGTGCAGATGTGTCCATAACAAAATACATGAGGAGAAATGTAGATATATGTAGTGACTGTATGTCCGAATCATATCCCACAAGGGATGTAATAGTCACATACAAAAGGTATGTCTGTATCCCACATAACAAATATGATAGGGAATAGAATACACATGTAAACGAATCAGGCGCATAGAAACAGCTACAACAATAAGGACACATGTAGGCCGAAAGGAACAGTATGACCCGTACCATCGACTAAGAATACCACCTGTCCCACTTTGCGAGTGACAGTACCACTGCGGCCAGATTTATTTTTATTTATTTATTATTTATTTTACATTTGTTGACCGGGCTAGTCCAACTGGATATATTTCCATTTTCAGCAGAGGCCCGGGGAGAAAAAGCTCCACATATAGACAAAAGGAGATACGTTTTTTTGTGTCAGATGTGTCCTGACACAAGCTTGTAAACATGGCAAATGTGCAGAGATTATAGGACACAATTATCCCTCAGACATCATGTAATAGTGGCATTAAACAGTTGTTCTCCACATGTATATTACATAAATGTCATAAGAAAAAGAATAAGCCACTGAAATGCTACAAGACTAAAGCTTAGATATAGGCAAGAGTTGTAAGTTCTATCTGCCGAACTGACCATGGGTATGTGTCGGCGTGTAAAATGTGTTGTGTCCACCGCAAATGTTACATTGTGGCCAATTGAAAAGGTGGAAACAGTACCGTAGACTGTGGGGAGGCATTGTCCACAACAGTCGGATATGTGGAAGGAATAGCATGGACATAGGGAAAGGTGCCATCCCCCCAATGAGTACAACAGGTCTGCAAAACCCGGGAGTCATCGGTAGAAGCCAAACTAGTATGTGACACAGCCGAACGGGTAGTACCCGGGTATACCAACTAAGTAATGAAAGTGAAGTATGGGTGTGTACCTATGTGTGTGAGGTATAGCACGTGGGAAGCAAACATGGCAGGGTAGTCCACACAACCATAAAGGTACCCGACACCTGTAGGGCAGTCAATGTGCTACTCTGGCGTGTCATGGCCCAACAACAAAAGTAGTGAGCTATCGGATGTGAGTAATTTGCATGTGAGGCTCGGATGGGTAATGGTAAAACCCGCAAAGGCGATACTGTGTCGTATGCAGAAAAGGTGAACCAGAGGTATAGGGGAGGGCAGCGGGTGAAGTGGACATAAACACAAACACATGGAGAAACAGCTGCAAGACAAGCAGACAGGCCATAGTGTAGAACACAATCCCACAAACATATGTATCATGTAAATGTGCGATCAAAATGTATAGATATGTCACCGTCACATACCCACAGGTTGGTCCTGATGGAACTGGCCATAACAAATGCAACACACCTGGCTGCATAATGGGCTACCCAGCATACCCTCCACATCACACAACCCACCCCCGTAACAGAACATCCACCAAATCCACCCGTACATGGCCCACTGGTTCGTTGCAGACACAGCTACACATACCTACCCCTACGCATATGTAGTAGGTATTGTCACCCTAGGCAGTGTCAGGATAGCAAACCATGTATTCCCTGCATGTTAAACCCCCTGCACATTTTCATAAAGCCAAAATACATTTCAATATCGTTTCTGTGTGGAATGGTCCAATTTCTGGAATATCCCTTACGGGATAAGTAACCTGTGTAAACAGCAGAATGGGTATGACGACAAGATGTCCAATCCTGTACATATCTGGACACAAGTCAGAACGTGAAGTACAGGTCCAAGACACTATCCAGACCTGAGTGGTCATGTATAACCTAGCACCCAGGATAAAACACCTTCCCGTGACGCACGTGTCCCCACACAAATATGCGGGAGAATTTTTTGCACACTCGCGTAGTGGCAAATGGCAGAAGGGTGAGGAAGACACCCGACATTAACAGGATAACCCTGATGAAGTGTGAGGGATACCTAGTGTGTGCCGGCGTGACCGACCATACCTGACAACCTGTGTGAGCTAGATATCTGGACAGAGCCGTGAATACAAGTGAGACAAAGGTACAACAGCAGGTACAATATGCAAAGATAGCTGTTAGAAGTTATTCATGTATGTGCAGTCTGAGTACCCGGGAAATCCAATGGGTGAAGAAGTGCCCAGTAACAGCGGAGGCCCAGGTAGAAAAGCTCCACAAGCAATACAAGGAAATAAAGGCTACATAATATTAAAGGTAAAATACAAGAGTAAAAGGCATACAGTCAGGAAATACACATGCATAAAATGTGCATAATAAGACAGTGCAAACCCAGAGTTTTGTAGTGGTAATACAGAAATTTACAACAATGACATACTTGGAGTCAAGTGAGTGTCAGCTAAGTCTGGTTAAGCTGGAGGGTAGAGAGGAGCAGGAGTATGGAGAGCTCAGAGGAGTGAGATCCCTAGAATGTATAACAGGTGCAAGCAGGAATATATCCATGTGGATGGATAAACATAGATGTATCATAGAATGACAGTTTGCACAATGGCATTAATGTCCGGAGTATGAAGTCTGAAACTCAACTGTCTGCCAGCATGTCCCGACATCTGTCCCTAATGCCAAGCTACTGCTGTGCCAGAACACAACAGCGTATTACAGAGGTTCGTACCATATCACTCAACTGTCCAGATATTCGCAGAATGACCAGAGTGTTGGCTCATAGCATTGTGTGCCTCCGACAATCTGCATCTGTCCAGTAAATAGGTGTGGATTGACATCACGAAATAATGAGCATTAAGTATAACACTCCACATCCCGCAGAAGAGTCATGATAATGCAAAACCTAGTATTCTATCAACATTATAAGCTTGTAAGGAAACTAGTTAAAATGTGTCCCTCTTACTCTCCCCATCATGTAGGGTTTGCGCAGATTTGTTGCTCAAAGAGGTCGAGAGGTATGGTCCGTACATATGTACAGTAACAACCCATGACATTTGTGTAATGTACAACTGCATACCTGTAGTCACAACATGTCCAAGAAAATAATCCCCGTATGAATGAATACAGGTAATAGTCAAATGTGAATGGGAACCCCCCCCCCACGGTGGAGTATGGACCGTAACAACCCCACCCATAATATGTACAGCCAACAGAATAAGCTCCTGATAGGTGCTCAAACACGTGTCTATAAATACAGGTAAAATGTTCATAATAGGGATGCTTCATCTGACATTTGAACTCGGCCAGGGAAGTTCCGTTCACCAGGTGGACAAGCCTATACCCAGATCACTACATGAACATCCTGACAATCAGAAACGTGTATGTGATACGACTATATGCCCTGGTGTTCTGCATATCCTCGGAGTGATTAACAATGCAGCTGGGGTCCACAGCAGTAGGCAATAGGGAATGTGTAATATGTAGTACCGCGTTTCCCACAGCAGGGGAATGGATGCCTGTTTTGTAAGTGAAGCGGTGAGGCATATGTTGATGTAGCTAAGTACTATGGGTATGCATATCAATGAGGCAGAACAGCAACAGAATACTGTTTCCGGCATCCGTCCAACGTGAATGCAGTCCCGGTTGACCTACGACCACTGCAGATATCCCTGTAAAGTGTAATGAATGCGTTCGTGCTGTACACACAGTTAAATACGTAAAGGTGAACCATGTGTCTCACACCAGTCTGTAAACCGGACTACAGATAAGTAAGTGTTGCGGTCAGAAGTATGAAAGGCCGCGCAAGCACACATATCTGTTAAACAGATGTAACCCACAACATGTAAATGCAAGTGCGCCTGTGCGTGTGTGATCCGCTCACAGCATAGTAAATGAATGCTGTTTCCCCCATGTTATATATACATGGCTCAAACCTGTTAACCCCGTAAAGTATGAAACAGGATGAAGCCATGCAAACTACTGGTACAAATAGGGACAATCCCCAGATATGTGCCAGAACAAACACAGAAAGTGGATAGAATAACGGGTGTGTCAGTAGCATGGATTCTCTGAAGGGTATGCAGTCGTAACCTGAACTGCTTGCCAGTATTTCCCAACGTAAGTCTTTAATGAAATGCCACTAAATTGCCAGACAGACACAAGGTTATGAAAAACACACTGAAGATAAAGAGGCAACCAGCTGTACATTCTGCGACAATCTGTACAGTGGAAAGGTATGGTATGGATATAGATATATGTGTATACACATAATCCACAGACGTAAACCAAAGCAAATTATGAAATGAGGACTGTACATGTATATATGTATACACAACAAACATATGTCCCGTAGATATGACATATGTACATAAATAGGCCATGGCATAGCTAATATGGGTAGACAAACAGACATGCACGAAAGGTGAATAAACCGCTGCTTTCCAAACCATTGGCCAGAAAGTAACAGTCCGGCAAGTTCTACACTTTAAACATGAATATAGGTGTCCATTGCAGGACCCCAAAAATTGATCCATACATAGTGTCAACCGTCATTGACGCAAAATAAGTGACCTCAGCAAATACGGTATAGCTGTACATGCAACCGTAGCAGGTGCAAGGGTAATAACACATGTGTCAATAGAATGTATGACGTACGAACTGATATCCGGAGAGTGGGGAGTGCTTATAAGTGTCTCCACACTTTAGTACCGCTCACATTAAACATGTGTAATGGGTACTGTGGAGGGGTGTCAGGTATGGGAATCATGGGTATGCAGAAATGGGCCTAGGTGTTGTTTGGCAGAGATTTATTAGGTCCACCCCGTGGGAGTGATGTGGGTATAGCACACGCCTGTATTCTCAATAATGGGGCAAACCATCCACTGGATATTGCGTAAACCATTGTGGGAATATGCAAGGCCCTATATATCAGTGTCATGTAGGCGATTATCATGGATGGACATGCATACGACCAAGATGGTAACCATACCTGGCAAACTGTCAGAATAAGACAGCTGCACTAAGGCATAGTACATGAAATACAAATAGGGACTATATTAGATATACCCCAGACAAAGTCAGAACGTTGATAGAATACTGACGTAGCCAGGAATACGAATGTTATGAGTGTTACTAATCATGACATAGAAATGTCAGTCACTATTATCTAACCGCACAGTTCGTAATGCCTTGCCAGTAATTTACCAGAAAGGCACATTATTATGACAAATGTAACAAAAGCAAAGGTCAAACGTCAGGGCGTTTACCCATAATGTGTACAGGTGAGAGGTATGAAGGTAACCTGTCCAAAATAAATGTACAGAACTAGTGATACTAGGTGGACAGGTGAGAAGAAAGGCGTCAGGACAAATGACAAAACATGTACAAGTCATAAGCATGTGCTCCGACAAATGTGAATGACAACATATGCCCTGTGAAAGCCAATGTGGAAGGTTAACAGACTCAAAAGAAATGTGTCCCTCAGGGTGTCATGCAGTGTCACCGTTACAATGTCCAGTCCCCCATACTCGTACGTGAGCTCTGCCACTGACGGAAAGCGCAAATACCGGCATACACATAAGGTACATGATAGAATAATTAGTGTGGATAAGCAGCTGTTGGCCTTTGTGAGGAATACAACCCTCTGGGTGGGTGTGTCCTGCAATATAAATGTAATGGCATCTGGCCTGTGATGCCGCCATACAGTGTGTGTATTGGTGTCAGAAAATTGATATCTTGTATCAGACACATACTCCGCAACTGTACAGATTTACGCAGTCAGCTCTTGCATGGACAGCTGACTGATGTGCAGAAAAAAATATATATATATATATATATATATATATATATATATATATATATATATATATAGATATATATATATATATATATATATAGATATATATATAGATATATATATATATATATATATAGATATAGATATAGATACAGACATACACACACAGACACACACACACACACACACACACACACACACACACACACACACACACATGTGGCAGGGTTGTGAGCAGAACATGAACGTAACCACTGTACCACACAACAGCATTACGCAGTGACAGAATGTGCAACCGTGATTAATAGATCACGGAAATCACACAGGCATACGTCTAGCCTGTAGACAGCGGCATCAAAGGCAAAGACGCCGCACAGATGTTATGGTGAGTGAATACTGTAAAAGCAATGTACTGTTGTCATGCAGCTGGAAACACACACACACACACTTGGCAGAACTGGGAGTCGAACATACACCTAACTACCCTATCACACTACAGCATGACGCATTTACAGAACACGCTACCGAAATTACTAAACACAGCAGTCCCACAGGCCTTCTTCTAGGTGCGTGTCGACATCCGCAAAGGCAAAGACGTCAGCAGGATATATCTGTGGTGTGAAGCGTCTAAAAGCATAACCTGAGTCCCCAGGCGGATGGGAGCATGCGCACACACACACACACACACACTTGGCAGGGCCGGGAATCGAACTTACACCTAACTACCCTATCACACTACAGCATGACGCATTTACAGAACGTGCTACCGAGATTACTAAACACAGCAGTCCCACAAGCATTCTTCTAGGTGCGTGTCGACATCTGCAAAGGCAAAGACGTCAGCAGGATATATCTGTGGTGTTAAGTGTCTAAAAGCATAACCTGAGTCCCCAGGCAGACGGGAGCATGTGCGCGCACGCACACACACACACACACACACACACACACACACACACACTTGGCAGGGCTGGGAATCGAACTTACACCTAACTACCCTATCACACTACAGCATGACGCATTTACAGAACGCGCTACCGAGATTACTAAACACAGCAGTCCCACAGGCATTCTTTTAGGTGTGTGTCGACATCCGCAAAGGCAAAGACTTCAGCAGGATAAATCTGTAGTGTGAAGCATCTAAAAGCATAACCTGAGTCCCCAGGCGGACGGGAGCATGTGCGCACACACACACATACACACACACACACACACACTTGGCAGGGCTGGGAATCGAACTTACACCTAACTACCCTATCACACTACAGCATGACGCATTTACAGAACACGCTACCGAGATTACTAAACACAGCAGTCCCACAGGCATTCTTCTAGGAGTGTGTCATCATCCGCAAATGCCAGGACGCCGGCAGTGATTGTATAGAGAGTGTACGATCAGACATAGTACTGTCCCACGGTAGACGTACACAAACACACGGCAGTGGTGTACTCGGGGCAACTATACATGTATGGAGTACTACAACAACAATACATAGACACAGTATGCACCACAGACAGTACACCCTTCAAGATAGTCACCCAATGTGTACTCGGTAGGCATCCATCCTGACGTTGAAGACGGAAATCTGTTGCCTGGATGACCACCATGGCAATACAGGATGTCAACGGCCATGCCCATGCACAGAGGGACATCATCGACACAAGGTGTCACTGGCCATGGCCGCACACCTGGTAATATACGTCAGTTCGAACTGTACTGTGTGGCGATCTACACAACGGCGTACTGGGCATGCTCACACACTTAGCTGTTGCAAAGGGCCGTCTTGCATGCAGATGGAGTGTAAACACGGAAGGTCTCAGTTTGGACTGTACTGTGTCCATCTACACAACAGCATACTGGGCATGCTCACACACTTAGCTGTTGCAAAGGGCTGTCGTGCATGCAGATGGAGTGTACACACAGAAGGGCACAGTAAGGTACAACTGTCCTCACGCACAGGGCGGTCACACATGCAGTGACCTGTACACACACAGCTGCCATCACAGCTGTCACAGGTGCAGGTCACACACGTACACACTGCAGTGTACACTGTAGCTGTCAAGTCATCACCATGTCGTCGGTGCAGCAATACACAGCCTTACAGTACCACAACCCCATGTGACACATGACCACTGGGCTGTACAGAGGTGTACACCAGCTGTGCAGAGTACACATGTACCGACAGGGATCCAACAGGTGTTATGCATTGCAACGATACCAGAATACATGAACAGGTCAGCTCAAGACATACCACGGCCCTTACACAGCTGTGACACATGACTGTTGCTGTACACCAATGAACACACGTCTGGATATGTCATACATGTGATTGTGTGGATGTGTGCATGGACTGCACACACAACACATACATATATAGCATAGCCTTTGATGTACCTCGTGCATAACAGTGGCCTAAGCAATGCTATGCACGCAAATGGAAGGTGGGTCCATGTCTGTTGAATGCTCACACTACAGGGGGTAGCAATGTTGACCGGGACACATACCCTTGTACTGGTCACCTGTGACACCAGTGATATCATACCACAGTCCATGTGTTATGTATGTCAACACACATGTCCAACAATAGCAATGCATACAAACATGGCAACAGGAGACACATGTGACATCTGTACTGTGCATGCAGCAACCATGCATGTGCAGTGGCCAATGTCCGTAACATAGTTGCACCTAACTATGACATGCAGTCGCAGTGCAGCCCCATCATTGACACCTGTATACGGTGACATACAAACAGCACGTATGGAGGGATGTGTGTACATAAAGTGGTGAACCACCTGTGTAGATGTATGTGTGCAGGGGGTGGCTCATAGTTGTGTCACACACCATCCTATCATGCCATGTGCAAACAGTACGCTATGTCACTGTTACATGACGGTGCTGACATAACGCATACACAGCGGTCAGGTGTTACCAACTATATGTCACATGGCACCTGTAACACCTACAACCTCCCGTGTGCATATAGCAGCACAATTGCCAGACATAGCATTGGTACACATAATGCAATCAATACCGCTGTATGTCTATTAAATGTGTCATCATATGGCAGGTGTATCATTCCCAGCACTGCCATGTGTGTCTGAATGTGTGACCAGAGATGCCACATATCGTGGGGATTATGTCCTAGCTGTTACACATCCCTGTACACTGTTGTCGAGATCTGTACATACGTCAGTGTGGGAAGCATGACGTCGGCCGGTGTGATGCATCACACACGTCGGCTGTGCGTATACATGTGTGGTCACCACAGTGTGTGTGTGTATGTATGTATGTATGTCTGGTGCTTGGTGTGAGGGTGTATGCTAATATACAGTGAGAAATGATCACTAACCCCACGTGGTGACTAACCCGTAATGGTGATGCAGTGCACCACCTTGTTGATGCCATAGGTCCCAGCCATACTGGCTACCTGTGCATGTTCCTTCTCTGTGACACGTCGTGTGGGTGCATAGTACTGTGAGGGTGATGACCACATAGGCAAGGGTCCCCACCTCAACACTATGGGGTGTGCGTTATAGTGGTGTACATCCTGTGAATGTGGCCATGTTCCCATACTGTTACAGGGTCCTACTGCTACACAGTGTTGCCTCCAGCTACCAAGTGACACCTCACATCATCATTGGCCAGACCGCTGTGTACAACCCCTGCACCATGTCACCATACCTGTAATGTGTCCTGCTATGTATGTCATGTCTCTATCCAGTGTAGCCTGTGGCACTGACCACATGCGTCAGGTGCAGTATATGTGCGAACATCTGTGTCATGTTGGTGTTTCCAACAGTCAGGATGAGGGTACATGTAGCATGCTGATATTGTCAGACGTGCCTGTGAGTAATCCACAGTTACACGCGGGGGACTGCAGTAGGCACATGCAAGTACACCATAGGAGGGAACAAGGGTATCACAACCAACATGGTGCTACAGATGTAACCAAGACACATACCGTGAACACATCACAATGCATGCTGCACCTGAACTACATGGTATGACCGGTGCATGTCGACAGTACACAACCTATGTCACATACACATCTCTCAGTATTCACACACAACCACTGCAACATACACATCCCTCACTATGCATACACAGGTAATATTACATACACCTCTCACTATTCTGTTCACCCTGTGCATCAGAATATTTGAGCATATCCCTGCACCAATGGTGTGGATGCGGCACAGGCTTCATCATATGCACAGGGTGATATGTTTGCCAGGGGCATAGGCTGCACCAATGGATGACATCATGTGTGTGTAAGGGCTGGTGATTTGATTGGACATGTCTGTTCAGAATGCATGTGGATGTTGTGGAGCCCTACAGTTGTGTTTGCTGTGTATGTGTGTACACAGTTCTGCCATTTCTGAGGCCTACACGGGGTATAATTGACAGCCCCAGATTGTACAGACCAGGTTGTACAGTTCACTGTGTCCATCCACGGCCACGTGACCTGTGCCTGCCTGGGGTTGCACGGGCACTACCAGGTGGAGGTACAGAGTGGCTACTGTCCGACGACACATGTCCGCTGGAACCGTGTCCCTGCTGAGAACTTCCAGGGCCACGTCCACGTGGCCTGCGGTGGCCTGGTGTGGACAGCACAGCACCAGCTGCACTGCTACCGGCACTATGGGAGCATGCATGTGAGGTGGCACGCTCATGTCGACCTACACTAGGTGGTGTTGCTGGCCTATGTCCATGTGGCCTATGCCTCACTCCTACCAGATGTTCCAGCACAGACAGCTCACGCTCATGGATTACCATGCCACGGTCAAGGATTCCGACCATGTCACCCAATCGCCTATCCAGAACATCAGCAATCTGCTGTTGAGCATTTGCCAATGCCTGGATGTTGTCATTTAGGGTATGGATAGCAGCCCTCTTGCAGCCTCTGCCCTTCTCTGTTCTGCCATTCAGCATGTGCCTGTGCCGCCATTACAGTCTGGAACATGCGTCTGGTGATACCAGCTGCTGCGCTCTGTCCTGCAGGTGCATGTCTGCCAGAGGTCCTCCTACGAGCAGCACCGGCCACATGCCTGTGTGGCACATATGCAGTCATTACACTGACACCATGGTGTGTAGACACACCTTCTGTAGCCACCACACATTCCTGTTCCATGCTAACAGACGCTGACTGTCCTTCCTCTATGGCCACTGGTGATGTGGTATGTGTTGGCAGCAGAACTGTGTGCGGGGAAAAAGGGAACATAGCTGGGATGGTAACCATCGGCACAGATTCAGCCCCTGACAACCCTGCCTGTACCTCATGCATATGTTCATCACCGCTGGTATCTGTGGGGACACTAACATCAGATGGACCGCAGGAGGGTAACGCCCCTACATCACCTGTGAATGCAAAGAAATACTGTAAAGTACAATAGACACAGACACACACACAGACACAGACACAGACACACACACAGACACACACACAGACACACACAGACACACACAGACACACATAGACACACACACACACAGACACACACACAGACACACACACAGACAGACACACACACACACACACACACACACACACCATGCATGTGATTTGACAGATGGCATGCAGCATGCCTGTGATACAGCAGAGGACATGCAGCTCAGACATTAATAGTGTTAGTAAGCATACCTCCCTGGGGTGCACACTACAGCAAGCAGGTGTCATATCAGTAGCCATGCAGTTCACACAATCATGGTAGTATGCATGCATCCCCGTGATACACCATGTGGCCCAGAACAGGATAACAGTACACATGGCTGACATGACCTTGACATGTAATCTGCTGACATGTGCATTAACATGCATACATGTCTGACACAATGGTGTCCTGACACATGTACAGCATCATAATGGGCTTCACATAGCAGTGTTGTCTGTATGCCCTACAGATAGAATGCATGTTTAGCAAATGTGCATGAGCATGGGAGGGTAGTGTGAGCCGTCTACATTGCTATACAGTGTGAAGTACAGACACTGTGCCATTGCATGGCATCATGAGGCATCTATATTGCTGTAGAATGCATAGTATGTACACATTGCATAGCCATAACTGCATGCTATGACACAGTTGTGATGTTCAACAGATCATATATGGTAGACTTCAGTGACACCTCCAGTAGCTGTGCACAGGCTTTTAGGATATCCAGTGTAACACATCAACTGTATAATCGGTCAACTAAGGCTATAATTGGACCATGTGTGGACAATGTGCAACAGGGTGTATACACATCCCATGTACTGTGTGGCTACATGTCTTTGGCCATCCCCCATGGCCATGTGTGCACATGTGTTGGCCAAATGTGTGTGATGGCCATCTATCTCACATGTCTGTGTTGTCCCATATGACATACACCCATAGATGTCAGATATGTCACAATTCACAGGGCTATGCAGACAACAGGTTGTATGTTTGGTATGTGGGGTATAGGTCATGCGATAGTGTGACAATATTGCAGACAGAACTCTATGTGTCTGGGACATGTCAGGTGGCACATCACAATGTGTGCACCCAATGCAGGGGCATATGACACAATGGTGACACCTGTGGGCTGCCCATATCACAGCTCACTGTGTGGTACTGTGCGCGTACCACACATGTTGTTCCAATGCATACTACATGTGCCTCCATTGTAGAACACCTCCACCGTTGTATGCACAGCTGACCACACATGTCGCAATGACAAGTACTGTGGTTTCAAGTCGGTGTATCATTTCATTTGTATATATTGCACATGGGTGGCCTGTGTGAATGATGGGTGATGCGACCTGTATATCGTGACTGGAACAAACATCAAGTGTGCAAGTGTTAACTGGCCACATGGCAAAAAGATCTATACTGTAACATGCCTGATACTGATGACAGTCTCACCTGCAACAGACTCATGTCTGTGCGGCACGCCAGAGGTACCTGTATACGGGTGACACAGCAGTATGAACATTATCCATGACTGTATGACAGCCACAGGTTGCACTGTGCATGTTAACACATTCACCTGTGTAATAGCATATAGTATGCACATGTGTGCATACACAGAGTAGCATACTGTAGTATGCATGTGTGTCTACATACCTTGCATATGTTGTTACTTTACATAATGTACAGTGACACATGCAACTAAATGGGATATAATAGCCATATGTGCAGTACTGACTTACCAGGCAACTCCAGGCTCATTGGTTGGGAGACACCCACCTCCATGATGGCAGCTAGTGTTTGTGGATGCTGTTCTCTTGGTGTCCCCAGACTGGCCAGTAGCTCCTCGGTGTGTGTGACTGGGGGCTGGGTTGGTGGCCCACCACCTGTTCCACCTTGTTCCCTGGCGATTGCAGTGGCATGCTGTTTTGCATGTCGTATCAAGTCTGTGCAGTGTCTGCGCACCTGCTGGTAGGTGCGGTTATGGCCACCCACATCGTTCACCCTCCTGTGTAGATCCTGCCACAGGTCATCCCGCTGCTGGGCATGCTGTGTCACATGGCTGAACAACAAGTCATAGTTCTCATGGAGCTGTGGGATGAGGACATTATCCTCCTGGCGGCTGTATGCTGGAAGGCGTGTACGGGGCATTATCTGTAAGACATAATGATGGTGACAGGTCACAGTTTCAGAGATACTGCTGCACATACATTTCTATGACATCTACTACATCTGCACAGTTATCTTTGCAAAGCATCATGACACTGACACGACTAATGTGTTTGTGTCACACACATGTCACACCCATTCTGCATTGGATATCATCACCATATATGTGTGTCACCTCATTACAGTGTTCATACTCCATGTGAATACTGTCTTGCTGTGGGCATGTCTATTTGCCTGCACTTGTGTTCTTACCTATCTGCACATGCCTGGATGTGTCCACGGTAATGCTGTTGACCTTGATGCTGTGTACATGTCACATATCAACACAGACACAGCCGTAATGGACTTGAGCAGTGACAATGCACACATACGCATGGACACCTGTACATGCATGTGTTTTGCCATATACATCTACACAGCACTGTACAACTATTCAACATCCTGCCACGGATCGCCTGTGTTGCACATGTGATAGACATGGGACAATGGCTAGTCAGACATCATTCGCAGGGACGGTTATCAACCATAGCATGTGCGGGCACAGTTTCCAAGCTGTAACAGACAGCCATTATGCCACCGCAAGGTGCATCAGTGCCACATTACTGATCCAGTCAGTTGATAGTACATCTACCATGCGGCCATCACACCATGTATGACTGGGATGACATGTGCAGCTTTGATGGACAGGGTTGCATGGTATGGCAGGAGTGTGTCACATATATGGCACAGGGATCTGTCCAGCCTGTGGCGATCCTAGTATTAGGATGGTGGCTGTCCATGACATATGTCTTACAGATCAGGATATGGACATGTAGCATGTCCATCATCATGGTGTAGCAAATATCTTTCTGCAAGGTAGACAGCATGCTGCATAGTGGAGGTGAGGATTGTGAAGGCTGGTATCGCCCATCCACGCATGGCCATTACCCCTTAAAGGTGGTATGTGATCCAATATTGGTCACCACAGTGCTGTATATGCCTGTCCAGTGATCTCCGTGCTCATGGATGGCACCCTGACATGACATGGGTACCTCATATGACTACCTAAGTGGCCTGGAGACGGCACCAAGTTGGGGGGTGCACTGCACAGCACCATCCCTTACACAGTGTCCATAATTTTGACCACAGCCTAGGTAGTAGTTAATGGGTACAGGGATGTTCACCTAGCGGTGACAATGCTGGTATCATCCATCAGACTGTGCACATATGTCACACACCTCACCCACACAGCCCATTCTGTATGTTGTTCACAACACTGACACAGCTATACTGATAGGTCATGGCCATTCACAGCCTTACATACACAGATGCCTAACATTTGTCTGTGTGGTATGGGCTACAATGAGGGTGGAGTACAACACATTAACCCTGTTCTACTGTAGCTGGCACTGGTGTGATGTGCACGTCACTCTTGCACCTTTTGTAGTTGTGAGTCTGTCAACAGGCCACTGGTGGAACACTCCTGTGACATACAAAGGTATTTGTAATCAAACATCCATGCTGTCTTGTACATCTGTACTGCTAACATCTACAGTGATAATGGTTCATGGACATGCACACCATACTCAGCAGGGTTATAGTGCGGTGCCACCCATAATGACTGTCATCACCACTTGTGGGTTGATATTATCCAACACCCTATCTGTATTGTATGGTCATGCTAGGCACTTGTTCAGAACTTGTGAGCATGTCATGAGCTACTGATTAATATAGCACCCATTCCACACCATTTCCCACAGGTACACTGGCTGTCCTACACTTCCCAGCTTGCTTATGGTACAACAGCTGTTGTACACACGTAACGCACATATCCTGTGGGACATGGTTGTATATACAGGCATGTCCAACTGTCACGTACCAGTGCTACTGCCTGTCTAAATGATGGATATGTCATACATGTGGCAATAGAGCAATTGTCTCATGTACACATTCAATGCTCATCTCCCAACATACGACAATACAGCCTGTGGGGGATGCACTTCTGCAGCCGTGCTGGGGGCATAGCTCTCAAGTGTACCTCATTACGAGGAATGCACCTCATTTGGGGTCTTAAAAAGTGCATGTTCCTCAAGGTTCCACATTGAAAGGGTCTGTCACACATTCATTGTTGGAAATTGTTTAACTGCTAGCCATGGCTAAATAGATGGGAATCATATTAATTCATTAGAATATCTTTTTTATACGTAAAACCAGCCTATTTCAGCCATCATATGCCCTTCCCAGTTGAAGCTGTTAGTAAGCCAGTTGTAAGTGTTCCACGTTTTGCCCATTTGTCACACATTATGAGGGCTAATGTTCCTCATTTTGGGGACAGGAGGTTGACAGCTATGGTTGGGGGTAATGCTGTCACCAACCCTGACTGCACCTGACAGTCATGTGGGGATGTGTAATATTCGCAACACACCCCACCCATCACATAGTCTCACATGATCTCCACCACAGGCCACACCTACGAGGACAACTTGTGCAGTACGTCTCCATACTCTGTGTAGGCACCAGAGGTAGCCCCCATCATGGAAAACAACATCACCAACTTATAGCCCACAGACTCATGTGTGCCCATCACATACAGCCAACAGGGAGTTATAACATTCACAACACACCAGTCATAGGTGACTCTGTAGGGAGTCACACTGCAGTCACACACAGCAGGCTACACAAGGTGATATTCGCTTACATCTTGCTGTCGGGTAACTGGTTCTGCAACATAACCTATGCACCCATGCCACACCTCACCAGGTACGATGTGACTGTCATTCTCCATGTTAGTGTGACTGCCCTGAGATGCCACTTCACAGACTACGTGTGCAGGGACATGCAATAGCTCACCAGTCTTATAGCCCTGAGGGTGTGGGCCAAGCCCTGGGGAGCATTACGCATTAGTCCGGACATGATACCACTGTACAACGACCGACTGTGTCACTTCAACAGTTGCCTATGCTCCTACTGTCATTCCACAGGCATCTGGTATCTGTCCGCTTTGACTGACCTGGTCAAACACAATGCTGTGGCACAGATGACTTGCACCTGTCAGCCCTGGGAGTACAGCTCACATGTAAGGTTCTTGCTGCTTCTATACTGCCTGTCTTGCACAGTTTCCAATAACAGTCACCGGCAGAACGGGAACTGGCTAGCACGACATGGGGTCATGTGACACAATGCTTCCATCTTCCTCTGTGACACACGCAGGCAAGGCACACCTTATAATGCACCACTCCAACATCTCTGCAGTGACTGGGACCTGCCTCTAGGCTCTGCAGAGCACACCTGCAATGACAGGTTATAGACAGACCATACCTTTCAGGCACATACCTGGACCGGCACACCCACAACTGAGGGGTTCCCATATCCCACTATGTTGTGCACACATCCTGGCTAGTTACTTAGCACAATGCATCAGAGGTGCTCCACGTGCAACTAACTGTGTCCGGGACCGCTATACACATTGTAACAAGCTACAGAGTCAACATCGTACCCCACGGTTAACATACCTCATTTGTTGGTATACTGGACAGTGAGGCTCAGACAGCTACTACTGATGTGTGACTGACACTACCCCACACTTAACTGGGATAGCCACTCATGTACCGACACATCCATGAGTCATAACCTCCGCTCTGCTGGATCAACCCATACACACCACCTCCAAGACCAAAATTAACCTCGACATGAACACTACCACCATGTGACTGGTGTTACACACCTGGGGTTATCCCCTCATTGGTGGATTCCGAACATATGCTAATCAACCTTGTTAGCCACATCCCGGCACCACACCCATCACAGCATACACAGTACATGAGTACTACAACACCTACTACAGACGTCTTCTGACAGCAGTTGTTAACGTCATGACACCCGTGCAGATGGATGATGCACATACAAATGCTGAAACATACCCCAGTGCACTCCATTAGCATGTACACAACTGCATGGATCATGCTATTCCACACAGAGTCATGATGGTACACACCAGATAATAGACGCCACTCTGGTGGTCATGTTCCATGGACATATGATGTACAACAACAGGTGTAGGCTGTTGCACAGTGGTGTACATTCACATGGGTGGGGTAGCTCACTGGTCAGCCTTGGTAGGGCCACAGGATCCCTCATCACATACTCCAAGACTAGCTACGTAAACATTACTGCGACACATTCCGGGGTGTACCACCAGACATTATGGTGGTATGTCAGTAGTCGATGGCAACACCCACATCTGCTGTCACATACAACAGTCACTCAGGAACATTACAGACCCAGGTGATGTTGGCAACATGCTGGAGGATGGATTCAATGCTAACATTACATCCTCTCACTCACTACAGGGCCACAATCCATACAAGAACATTGTGGTGTCCCTGTGGTCACACCTACACAGTACTAACCTGCACTCTATATGTCCTGGGACACTGGCCCCATGTCACCTTCCAACGTCCCAGGCTGTGATGTCCACAAACCTCTGAATGACATGTCTCCCCACTAGGCCACCATTTTCAGTAATAGCCTTGTTTCAGACATTGTAGCCCCTGAATGGCACACAGCAGCATTTATCACACTACACACAGGTGGCACCACAATGCACGAGTGGGACTATAGTCCTACACACCTGACTGGACTGTTCTGCATGGCTATGGGGCACATCATCAAGGACGTCATTCACAGAGACACTGTTGGGCTCCCGTCCTTTGATGCCACCCAGGTTGGGCTTGTTAGGGCCAGAGCATGGCCCCTACACCTGATGGACTCCTTTCATACAGTTACCAGGGCAGTTGCTGATGGTACGTGAGTCCACACATCCTACATTGTCTTCTCATTGCCTTTCAGCACCATTCTCCATTCTGGTATTGACAACATACACATCCACCTGCACATCGTACCCTATGTCTCAGGATGTTATGCAATGTGGCTCATGGACAGGACACACACAGTGAGGCCAGCATACCATAGTACCTACTACATGTCAGTTACATTTGGCATACCACAGTCCTCAGTCATAGGGCCCCTCATGTTCAGTATATGCTTCCCTGTGGTACAGGCTAGCACAGGGGACTTTCCCTGCCTAGCTTTACAACCCCCTGCATACAAAGTGCCATGATTGCTCCACCAGCTGATACTGACTCCATCCATACGGGTGTCGCTGTGACAGATACCTGATATGACTATCATGGCGTCAAGCTGCATGACACAAGGTGCATGAACATCACCTTTGCATTACACCATTCACCCACTGACTATCACATGGGTGGTAGTCCCCTACATACATATCACATTGTACATGTTTGCAGTACACACATATGTTGGACCCACTCCTGTGGTTACCGTATTGCCACTGTGGCGTGGATACACTTCTACGTGGCCACACTTATCTGTACTGGGTGTGTAGCTGGTACATAGGCACCCATTGTACCTCTGAACTCAAGACTTCTACACATATTCAAGGGTACACCACCCCATTTAGGGTGTACCTTACACAACAGCTACAGCTTTACATACCACAACATTAACATGCCATGACGTTTACTGAGCTCCGACAGTTTAAGTATGCGGCTGCACTACGGACACCACATCTGTACACATTTGCATACTACATACTCAGGGGTGACCTCTGCTGATCAGACAGGGCCCATGTCCACAACATTATTAATGGATATACTCCTCATACGACATAAGCAAAGCCACTGTGAGCAACATGCTCATGGATATGTGCACACACGCCACAATGAGTGGGATGTGCTTGAGGGTTACATTCCCAAACCGGACACTCACCATGCTTTGGAGCATGAGTCCTATGTACATCACGCAGGGACACTCAGTAGCACTATTCATGTGATACCTCCCTTGGTGGTTGGGAGACACATGTAGGCCTGGGATCACTGGAGTGGCTGTACTGTGCAGAGGTGCAGGTGACACATGGCTCTGCTGTTCACAGGACACTACCCTAGAGAGGTGCCACTGGTGTGAACACTGTAGTTGTGCTTACACATGGACTTGCCAGACTGCATAGTACCCCACTATGCACCTGTGAAGCTATTACATGTCCTTTGTGCATGGTTACTTGGTAGCCCTTCCATTTAGATTAGCTATCATGCTATTACAATGTCCCATGCCTACAAGCCATATGTATCCTGTTATTGTACATGCCAATAGACGATACCTTTGGTATGCATGATATGCCTGTTATGCTGTGTAGAATATCTTTCATATCTACGTACAATACTATACATTACACATATTTCACATAGTATCCCATAATGCAAAGCATACTTGCACAGCGGGACCACCTTAGATATGTCATTGACGTTATATGCCCATACACATGCGTGCTGTGACAGTATACCAACATATACTATCCCCTGCTACGGCACGTACTTGTTGGATATACCCTACCACTGACGACGGGTTGTATGAAATTGTTCTATTTAACACCCTCATGTAGCATCCCTTGTGGTGTCTGTGATGTGTACCTTGTGGCCCACTGCTGGATGCAGTTTCTACAAGCGTTAGTATGCTCAGCAAGACATCACTACATAAATACCTTTTCCCACTTTATGCATTGCGGACATGTTTAATTAATGCAAACCAGGCTATACATACAGTAAAACTAATTAATACAGATCATGCTATACATAACCTTACGTATCGGGTGTTCTACATACCTTGTTATCATTACGGAGTTTCGTCTCTATCTCTCTCACAGTGTTTCAACTGGTATTCGGTATGAGCATACGGTTTGAATGTCTGGCAAGTCCTCCTTATATACGTCGATACCTGTAACATGTGGTTTCATCCCGCCAATTGGTGTTCCTGAGTGACTAATTACTTGCACATCAGCTGTGCAGCTACTCCATTCACCAATTACGTGGCAACAGTGGGGTATAATTGAATTCTCCACTTGGGCGTTGCCTATTTGCCCTACCTTCAGGGAGACGGTCTGTAATGTGTTTTGTTATGTGTAATTGCAACTGCTATGCATGGAGACAAGTATACTTTGGATTCATGTCCCCCGTGGATTGTGTGTGACAGCTAGAGTATGTGGTTCAACATGTGGCTGTGCCTGTCATCCCAACGTCTGATAACGGACTACTGCAAACAAAACCTGTAACATGGCTGTTTGCTCCATTATACAACGCCTGCAATTTTGCATGACGCCTTTAATTGTGTCTCTCGCATGGTCTGTTCTTTCAATTTCTCTCTCAACTCTTAGCATGTATATAACACAACTGTCCAGTAATCACTGATGCCTATTTCTTGACAACTGATTCCTATTGCTCTGAATGTAAAAACCTGCAACTTTGTCTCATTGCTTGTACAATGACAATTTATTATTATTTTACTATACCTGCTTTGCATGAATTCATACTTGTATTTTTACCTCTGTATTTGAAATTTCTTTTGTAACCTCTTATTGCGTGTAGTGTGTGTTTTTTTTTTGTGGAGCTTTTCTCCCCGGGCCTCCACTGAAAATGGGCACTTTCTGGCCCAGTGGACTTCCCCGGTAATCAAACTGAAATAAATAAATAAATAATATGTTGAGGGTTCTGCAGATGTAATTGACTGACTGGATGTTTGTGCTGCTATTAGAGTCTGTATTGCTTTAGTTTCTAGTGTGGGGGATGTCGGTGGGTGTACGTAGCATATACAGGTTTGTGAGGCTTGCATTTCTACATATTCCATATATATGTGTGTGGGCTCCGTCCCTAATTAGAGAGCTAACAGTTAGTAGACTTATGTTACGGGATTGTACGTTGGGCCGTTGTTAATTGGTTTCTATATCGTCTGCAGGTGAGCTTGCTAATTGTATACCTCCTGAATTGCAGCGATATATCAAGGGATATGTGTAAGTGACAGCTATCCCTTGTATTTCTGTCCCAGATATTTGCAGTCATTGCACTTGTGTTGGTAAAAGAACCTGTTTGCCATGGGTTGCCACCTTTTCATATGGTCATTGTTGGACACTTGCGGGACACACAGCGGTGTTTACAGACCAACACGTAGCCACAGTCAGTACACAGGTTAGCACATACTTTTATCCTCAATACATACCTATTGTTGTGGGACTTTGGCTACTTATCATATTGCATGTAACATTTACGTTTCTTACATACAGGCATAACTATTAAATATGACTATTACATTATATATGGGACATATTAATGTCCTAAAATCACGGACATTTGTCCTTTGTACTGTTTTATGTCAGGACACACCTGCCCAGGGTGGGGCTGTCCCTCCTACTGTGGGACAGGTGGTAACCGTATGCCTACGGCTAGCTATACCCACACCTACCGTACTGATCTACCTCTGACTTGGCACTAACAGACACATGTTGCGGACACACACACACATTACAGTCACACGGAGACGCACACGGCACCCTCAATGCACACATGCACAGACTACAGCACTCACAAACACAGTTGAACACAGTACCTACATGGACCGCAACACCGGCAGCAGTGACTAAATGTCCCTTCATATCATCATACTATTACTCGCAGCTGTACTGTTCCGGTACTGTGTTCTATCGGTCTTTCAGCCTTGTGGTTACGCATGTCGGTATGTTACACATTCCATAGTTGGCGGTATCCTATTTATTTGTACCTCCAAGGTGTTATGAATGTTGCTGACCTATCTATTATATTTGCAGATATCGCTGAATCCATCTATATCAACATATATCACTCTATTGCCCTTTCTATCTGTATTATATATATGTATATGTGTACATATATATATATATATATATATATCTGGCGGGGAACGTGACAGGCACACAGCACCACCATATGCTGTAAGGCTCATGTACTGTTCAGGTGTTGACATTCCGTGTTCCACTAGCTGTTGTGTGTACAATGTTTGAGGGCTGCCTATGTAGGAGTCACACATTGGGCCTCCTATACATTACAATTTACAGGTGGTCATGTTTGTGTGCCATCCATTTTACTGTGTGTGCAGGTGGAGAGGTGTCAGTCCGTAGGGGCCTACACTGTCAGAGTTTGTGCTATACGTTCCCTCTTTGCCAAGGCGTAGACATATTGGGCACACCTCCGTCTGCCTACTGGGGCTGGCACAGTGTGTTCATGGTCTGAATCCCTCTGTGCCTGTAATGGCCTTGGCAATTGTGGTGGGCTATGAGGGCCTTCACCATTTTATCTCTGCTGCAGCTGCTTCCACAGGATCATATTATGTAGCATGGTACATACTATGATGATGTGGGCACACGTGCCTGGAGAGTACTGCAAGGCTCCACCAGATGTATCCAAGCACCGGAACCGTGATTTCATCATCCCGAACACATGCTCTATGATGATTCTGGTTTGTGCGTGTGCCTCATTATGGCGTTCTTGCATGGGTGTGTGTGCATTTCTGATGGGAGTCATCATCCACGGCTCCAGTGCATAGCCAGCATCCCCAACAAGATGGCCATGTGGGATGTCCTACCTGAAAAATACCTGATACAGCTGTGAGGCATCCCAGATATGGGAGTCATGGTAGCTTCCAGGGCTGCCAGCACACACATCCATGATATTGCCCTGGGCATTGCACACGACCTGGCAGTTGATGGAGTGGAATCCCTTGTGGTTTATGTAGCACCTACCATGCTCACCGGGTGGTGACTTGATTTGTATGTGCGTGCAGTCTATCGCACCCAGTACCTCCGGGTAGTGTGCCACACGGTGGAAGTGGCGCATATTGCTGGCCAACTCCTCCTGAGTTCGGGGGAAGTATATCTGCTCATTGGCATGTGGTAACATGGCACCCAGGAACTGGTGTAGTACCCTGGATGCTGATGCCTGTGAGATCCCCATTATATCTCCAGTTGGCCTTTGAAAGGTACCTGTGGCCAGTATTCGCAGGCTTACACATACCTTTCTGTCCACTGGGATGGGTTCCCCTCTGTTGTTTCTGGTTCTCAGGTGTGGCCGGCACAGCTCCACTATTTACTGTAAGATGTCCCTGTCCACCCTGTAACGCTCTACTATCTCCAGGTCATGTAGCCCCTGGTAGGTTACACTTGGTCTGAACACTCTCCTTCTCCTCCGAGGCCTGCGGTGGTTGTCGGCATCATCCTCCACAACACCGTCAGTCTCTAACACATGCTGATGAATCACAGCTATGGCAGCTCCCAACATGTACATTTTAAAAGTTCCCAGTGTTTTTACACCTATGGTGCAGTGTTTGGGAATACACAGGTGTGTGTAGGGTGCTTTCACACTTTCTCAAAAGTCTAAATCTCAAAATGCACTCACTCGAGGCCCTTCTCAGTATGGAGAACATCGATGTCTGTGCTGTGACAGAAACCTGGTTCAAGGCTCCTGAGAGCACCCCAGCGCTATCAGGTTTTACCTCATATCATGCGTTCCGGCCCCAAAATCCGGACAATACCAAGAAAGGAGGGGGGGGTATCCATATTCATCAAGGACACCCACACCTCAAGACTGGTGGCAACGCACGATGCATCGGAGACCATCCAGATGCAATTAACCATAGGCAAGACTGCTCTGCAAATTGTAGCATGTTACAGGCCACCCTCACAAACTCAGGAACCTCACATGGCCTTCCTGAAAACACTAGAGGGGATAAATGTATCACCAAACACCATCATACTAGGTGACTTCAATTACCCTAACATAGACTGGGAACACTACTCAAGCCCAAACATCCTAGCCCAAAAGTTCCTGGAATTCATAAACTCAAATGCCATGGAATAACTAGTCACCATCCCCACAAGAGGAGATAACATACTTGATCTCATCATCACGAACATGGGAGCACAATGTTCAACACCGGAAGTATACGCCTCACTGGTGAGATCAGATCACAAACTAATCTCGCTGGAGGTCCTCATCCCACCCCCACCTGAAATAAAAAAGACCACAGTAAAGAACTTCTCAAAAGCCGACTTCACACTTCTAAAGACTAGTGTGGTCTCCTTTAAGGCCCCCGAGCCGGCGGAAAACAGTACTCAAGCCGCTGAATCACTTACAAATGCCTTCTACCAGCACCTGCAGGACTGCATGGATAAGGCAATCCCAAGCAAAACAAAGACTCTTTGTACCAAAGGCAAGCGTCCAGTCTGGTGGACTCCAGCCATAAACAAACTCTACAACAAAAGGAGGAAGCTACTACAAGATAGAGCAAAATCCTTAAAAGGTAAGACACCTTTGATCACTATAAGTAAAAAACTAAGAGCTCTCATAAAATCATCCAAAGCAAATTTCGAGAGAAAAATAGCTAAAGACTCAAAAGACAATCATAAGGCCTTCTTTAGCTATGTTAGAAACCTGGGAGGAAACTCCCAGATATGCTCAGAACTAGTTCAAAATGATGTGAAGATTACTGATCCTACAGACATTGCCAACATACTGGCTGACAGGTTCAGTGCAAACTTCTCCCCCCCAAAAGGAGAGATATCTATACCAAATGATTGCAGCCCCCAAACATCTCCAGCGCCCAAGTGAGAACTGCTCTCCAAAGCAAAAACACAGCATCCATGGGACCTGATGGTGTCCCCGGCTGTGTGCTCCACGAACTCAATGAGGAATTAAACCCACAGCTAGGACAGCTGTTTAATCAAAGTCTTACCTCTGGATACGTGCCCAGGAGTGGCGCACTGCAACTGTGGTCCCACTTCACAAAGGCGGTGCCTCCACCGACCCTGGAAATTACCGCCCATTAGCTTGACAAGCCTTATCTGCAAAGCCATGGAGAGGATCATAATGGACCTCATAAATAAAGACATAGGAATTTGCAGACTTTGGATCCAACCCAGTTTGGCTTTGTCAAAGGCAGATCATGCCTTTTAAACTTGGTTGACTTTTGAAACAGTCACCAAAGCCATTGATGAGGGAAAGGCAGTCCATACAGCCTACCTCGATCTGGCTAAGGCCTTCGATACAATACCCCACTCGGGTATCATTGAAAAACTCATCAGCTTAAATGTTAACCCATACATCACAAGATGGGTTGCAAACTGGCTGAGTGACAGAACCCACAGGGTCAGAGTTGCTGGCGCCATGTCAGACTCAAAGCCTGTCACAAGTGGTGTCCCACAGGGCTCAGTCCTGGGCCCACTCTTATTTGGCATCTACTTTTCTGAAGTACAAGCAAACACAGGAGGGTTATGGCTGACAAAGTTTGCAGATGACTGCAAACTGCGCGCCATAGTAGAAAACACATCTGACACAGATATCCTTCAGAAGGGTCTCACAGAAACGGATAACTGGTGCCAGAGCCACGGCCTAAAGTTAAATGCCAAAAAATGCATAGTCATACCCTTGGGAAAAACAAGGTTACCCCTAGCTACCAAATAGGTGGCAATCCACTGAGCACAGAAGAAGTTATCAGGGACCTGGGGACCCAGGTTGATAGTAGTCTGTCATTCGACACCCATGTAGCTAAAGTAGTTAGGAAGACCTTCTACATTGCCCACCTTATCATGAAGGGATTCTCATCTAGATCAAGGGAGGTCATAGTCTCCTTTACTCATCACTCATCAGACCAATGATTGAGTACAATGCCCCATTCGGAATGTATCTGACCCGACACTTGCAGCAGCTGGAGAGGCCACAAAGTTCCTCACCAAAAGGATAAAGGGTCTCAAAAATCTGTCCTATGCTGCCCGACTGAAAGAACTCCAGCTCTATTCAGTCGCAGCTTTGCTCAGAGGTGACCTTTGCCTAACATACAAGGCCATGTCAAACCCAGATTTGATGAATATGCTTCACCTCAAAAATCTAGATCCATCAGAGCCACAAGGCGGAGACTTAAACCTCGACACGGCTATTAATAGGACGTGCTGGAGGGATAGATTCATCACCCAAAGACTCCCTATGCTGTGGAACAAAATCCCGGTACATGTGAGGCAGAGCACCTCGCTGGCCTTGTTCAAGAGAAATCTTGACCAATGGATGGGAGATCGCAGATATACCCCAGGGATTACCTCAGTGTCACTGCTCGACAGAGGCACAGCAAAATAATGGGTATAGTTCCCCATACTAAAGGGGTGGTGTAAGCCACAAAACGATGGGCTAGGCTTGTAAATGCCCTCGGGCAGATAGCCTAGTATGAACCTATGAACCTATGAAACTATACTATTGTGCTGTGAACACCGATGATGTCATAGGGTGTGTATGTACGATCGTAGCTACAGGGTATCTTATGTGTTTTACTGCCGGAACTACTATTGTGGTGCCTTTGGTGTTGAATTACATTTGGCTGCCGTGGATTACCTCTTACCTTCCCTTTACATTTCTGCACGTTGCACCTACCATTTTCTGGCATGCATCCAGCAGCCTACTTTCATTTGTACTTTCCTGGACCTGGCATATCTTGCGTTATGTGTGCTACTGCCGGTCTGCTGTCGGTTAGCTTTGCCCTGCTGTGTCAGGTCTCCTATCTTTGCAATCCAATACCTCCCCTCCTTTCTTTGCATTCCAATGCCTCCCCTATCCTGTTTTGCAGGTTTCTGCAAGCAGACTTGTCAGCTGCCGTCGATTGGCCATCGTGAGTTGATTGGTGTTGATTGCTCATTAGTACTCCAATTACCCTACTTCAGCATTTCCTTCTTTTCTTCCCCTGACCTTCCTGTTTGTGCTATTGTTCACAGTGCGTGCATCCGATTACTGGGTTTCGGGCACGTTTTCATCCCCGTACACATGTGCTTTTGGGCACCATGTGTGCTCTCAGCTAAACGATTCTATACCTTCCTCCCCACCCCTGTCCTGCAGCTTTGCTTAGCAATGGACAGGCCAGATTTGTATTGCTCCAATGTGCTTACTGCTACGGTGGCACACCCCTCTGCTGATGTCATGTATCTCCTCTGAGCCACTCCTCGGTGTTATACCGCTGCGTATGGTACAACCTTCATCCGGCGGGACATTTGCGATTCAGTATTATCTGCCTCATTTGCATGGCATTGACTACTAATTCATAGTTACCGTGCCGGACACTATCGCAGGCCCTTAGCAACCCTTGCACCTTGGTTGTGGTGTTCCATGCCTACCATTGTGTATTATGCTGTAAACCTGATTTCTATTACGTTGCAATTTTATGACATTTTTATATTATTTCTTTATTTTACAGTTTCCGCACACATGCCCTGCGGTTGTGCTGTGCATTACTGTGGACATGACATTAAATGTTGTTTTTTTACGTGTTGTGCATCTTTTCTTATGCCACTGGCTGTGTATTTCACCATTGGCATATGTTAACTTTGTGATACATGGGTCTGGCCCACTTCCATAGCTCCGATGTTTGTTTGGGAAAATGTAAACCGTGTTTTTTGGTTTACATTTCCGTGGGCTTACGCTACGCCTGCACCACTTCATGAATCACTATATGCCTTCATTTGCATGGTGCGACACTGCGCATGGGGTGATTAGCATACCTAAGCTGGGGGTTGTGCAGTTCTGGCATACGCCAGTAGTGCACGTGGAATTGGATCGTACCTGAATCGCTCGACGGCCATATTTGGCATTATACCGCCTACGCTATGCCTGCGCCTGGCGCAAGCTTCATGAATCCCGGGGACTGTCTTCTACGCCATCACAGGATGTACAGAAGCTTATGTGGCATTACTAAAAATAATTTTTCTTGTGCTCTAATCCAACATAAAATGATTTTACTACAATAAAATGGGTGTGCATTTCTCTTTCCTGAAGATACAACTTAACAACAGATAAAGGTGTTTCAAATGATTTTTTCTTGGTGATGACTTGGCCAGTGATTTTGTTCAAGATGTGCAAACGAAACCAAGCTGTGAATGATCAGCCCTTGTATTTAAACCCTGCAAAATAAAGATAGAATTCAATTTTTTTTCATTGAATATGGCAATGTGGCTTGCTTGTGAAAGGGTAGATATACCATTCATAAAAAGTACCAACATCAGAATTAGAAGGAAGAAGAAAAATATATTTTTGACAGCCACAAATGTAAATTATTTGAATTCATAACACAAAGGAAAAGTTACCAACTTCTAATATTGGACTTTTTTTATTAAAATTGTTTTAAAAATCGAAATGAATGATATGAGCTGAGGAACTATCTGAAAGTCTATATTTAAGCATATGTATAACTATATATTGTCTGTACACAGTTTAACACATTTAAAATATAAATTTAATGCTAAAGAATAAAAACTTGATCATCAAAATGCACTGCAAGTTTGGGAAGTATGCATGAGTAGTGCTTGGAAGATAGAGGTGTCTCTACAGTTGCTACATACTCTAATATGCATTTTTTTGGTTTAAGTATGAGTTAGTTGCATGTGAATTTGAGAAAAGTGTACTTTGAGGATGTCTGCCTAATGATGGCTGATTTTGAAATAAGATAGAAAGTGAGATCAAGTAACTGTCAGTGAGTGTGTGTGTGTGTGTGTGTGTGTGTGTGTGTGTGTGTGTGTGTGTGTGTGTGCACACATGTGTGTTAGATACTCAACCTGCTAATGGTGCTGATTACCACATGATAAAAAGATTTTATTCAAGAGATGTGACTGTTGCTCAAAGACTAATTCATGATTTATGCCTTCTGATGGGTAGATTGAGTCATTATGCTTGGCAACTGTAAACCAATGAAGCTGATGCTGGTGAAGTGGTTAAAGAACAATGCAAGGCTTTGGTGGTATGAAGCAAATTGCTGGCAAGGTCTGAGATAAAACTTTGGAGAAGTGTTCATATATGTTGTATATTGACCACCAGTTGCTATACTTTTTTTGAGAATTTTAACAAGAATGATATATTTGCAATTAAATGGTGTTCTAGAAAAAGATGGTATACGCTGCAATGAATTGTCACAACCCAAGTGACATTGTGGACTGTTTTTCAAAACTTACAATGGGAATTGAGAAGGCATACAGACTACCCTTATCTCTGGCAGATGGGAAGTAAGGGAGGACAATGATTATTTTGGACCAATTTGTGTTCCTGCAAAAAAGAAAGAAAGCAGGTACTCCTGACCAGTGGCGGCTGGTGACTTCAAATCACAGGGGGGCTGCAGGAGACGCTGAATGGGTGGGGTCAAAGGGAAGGGGTGTGGTCAGCCATAAAGGGGAGGAGCTATGCACAAAACCACAAAAAACTAACTTTAATTAAATACGCTGCCCTGGGTGGCAAACCATCATTATGAAAGTCCAATCAAGACAAAAATAAGTGTAGAAGAATAAAAATATTTCAATGCATTGGCTGCATGACAGCTTACTTAATATCTAGATGGAAACAAAAGGTTGTGAGACATGAAAAAATAAATTACTTTTTAAATACATTACTGGAATGCCAGTCAAAATCAAGTATAAGAAAAACCAGAAGCACTCAACTCAAACCACTTCTCCTTGCACTGCAGTTCTAATTATAATATATTCAGCTTTATTAAAGTACCAAGCAACATGCTGAAAGTAGAAATCTATGTGATGCCCCCACTTGTAAAAATGTTTCTTATCCAAAAAAGACCTGCTGCCTGACAACTTGTTTCATGGGGAAAACATGATAAAAGTAAAAGAAAAAAAGCAAACAAGAAACAAGCTCAAGATACATTGCTTAAAGGATTACTGTACAGGTTATGGACCACACATGATTGGCATTCTGTTTAGTTTACGGGTAAAGTCTGTAGAGATGACTGGAAGTCTCCAACAAGTGTAATGAGCTTTAAAATAATGGAATCCTGTCCTTTAATACCCAAGGCTTATACAATATCTAGTCAAGTATTCTCTGCATGGCAACAACAGAAAGGCTTTCAATGTTGGCAATTCTTTAACAGTATGCTTATTAAAGCTTACTTGCATCTTACGATGTCAGACAAGCTTACCTTATGGTCATTAAAGCATTGCTACTTAAACACAGAGCAACAGGCACTTTGAGTAATAAGCATAAATCTGAGTAATAAGCATAAATCAACAGTACAAAAATATGACAGAAACCAGACCATTCTGCAAAATCAAGGACAGATAAAAAGCCACTGTAGTACTTATGCAGTGTGTCCTCCCCATCCAAGGTAGATACAACTACTCCTTGCCTTGCTTGGACACATCCAGAGTCACTACATGGGGAGTGGGGTGCAACAAGCATGTCACAATTTGAAATCTCTCTGGCTGACTGTGATGGCCCTGACACATTTGTCATACCTCTCAACCTCAAGAGCAAGAAATCTGGACAAAGCCATACACAGAAGTGGGACAAAGGCACAACAATAAGGACAATTTTTAAATATTGCTCTAATAAACTTAGAAAGATAATAGAATGGGTCTTGCATTAGTATGAATTTTCTGAAGGGTATAAAATCTGAAACTCAAATGTCTGTCATTTTCTAACTTCAGTCTTTAGTGATTTGTCACTAATTTGCCAAAAAACACAATTTTATGAAAAATGGACCAAAAATGTGATGCAGAAATATAAAATAGACACACAATACAGCTGCTACCTGTCAAAGAAGGGACACTTTAATATTAGTACTGCTACCTTGAGCAGCTGACAAAATAAAAGAATCTACATGCATTTCAAGTAATCTATAACTTTGATTATTACAGTTATTTCTTAATTGTAAACCCTCCATGTTTTCTTCCAAAATTGCTATTTTGCGGAGGGATTATTAGGGGGAAGAGCAACATTTTGAGCCAAAAATTGGGGACAGTTGAGAGGTCGGCTATGCCTAATTCTATAAAGCAATTTATTTGCATGTACCTCTCAACCTGTTAATGCAGTAAATCTGAACAAGGCCAAATATATTGGGGGCACATATAAACAGTACTAAAAATTGCTCTTGTATAAATTGAGACAGTTGATAGAACGGCTTTTACTTTAACATGCATTTTTATGAAGGTTATGAAGTCTGAAACTTATTATTTAGTGACTTCTGGCAAATCATTTAGGAATTAAAACTACAAATTTTATGAACAACAAACCAAAAATAA